>NW_010125412.1:0-13928 GCF_000699245.1 Pterocles gutturalis
AACTTTAATGATTCTATGATTCTATGATTAGGAAACACAGAGCTGCCAATGGGTCTCGATAAAAATGATACCAAGGCTTGTCCATGGTTCAAGTCTTGTTTGTAGGAGGAAAGACAAGAAGTATACTCTTTCAACATAACACCTGAAAATACACTTTAATGGTAGAAATATTTAATTACTAGAATAGCTTACCTGGAGAGGTTGCGTGGGGTCTGTGGAGAATAAATTTACTTTGAGAACATATCAGGAGTGACAGCAACATATTTCATTCTGTCTCAAGGAAAGGGAGAGAAATATGCATCTCTACAGGAGGATGAAGAAGGAATTGGAAATTTTATAATGGGAGACCTGGAAGATCTGTGCTCCCGAGTCTAGAGGAACACTTCAATCCCATCTAAGCTGTATATCACAGAGAGAGCTAAATGTGCACCTTTTTCTTCTACCCTTTTCTCCACCATATAATATTTTTATTAATTTAGAAAGAATACAAATACTGTTCTGGAAGGGATCCAAAAAAAGCAGTGGGACTGCGCATTCCAATAGGACACATTCTGCTAATGGAAATTTTAGACAAAGAATCTGCTCCTAAGCAGACTCAATGCCCCACCACTCCTCTCCCCCGCAAAAAAAAAAAAAAGTCTGACTGGATTGATGGAAGACTTTTCCAGCCTGGACTTCAGCCTAAGCTGTTGCAATGTTACTGTCTTTTTGCTTCACAGAATAGTCATTGAATAAATAATTTTCTTTATATGATGACTTCAGGTAGTGTGGTAGCCATGGAAGTATTACGCTGCCAGGCTGAAAAAGTGAATGCACAGTGTGACTTACTGAACTGTGACTATGATCTTTACTGCTGCAAACACATACACAATGCAACTTTTGCTGCAATATTTCACAAGTGTTTCCACCAACAGGAGCAGGTAAATTTAAGTAACATGATTATGCATTCCCTGATCCATGTTGGAGGAAACTCTGTTTCTCTATATATGTGTTGCATCAACAAAAGGTTTCAAAAAGCTTGGGCTGAATATACAAGGCTACAGGTCAAGTGGTGGAAATATAAAATAGTAAGCACGAGATTACTGCAAGTACTGAATTATGCTAATGGCTTCAGATTTCTGTGGAGGATTTGCATTTTTATTAGCATCCAGCAAGCCAAGCTGCACAATGGGTTTGGCAAATATACTGACTTTTGACAGACAGCCAATAATTCAGGGGAACAGAAGGCACCTGATGTAATGCTCAAATATTTATTTGCATTTTTGATCTGCTTGTTTCTTTTCTGGAACATACTGATGTTATGTGTCCTGTTGTAAAGGGATGAGGATCAAACAATGCTTTTAATACAGCCAGAACCAATGTGTGACAGATGCTGCTTTGTGCCTAGCAGTATCTTTTAGTCTAAAGGTTACACAGAAGCTCTGCTTTGTATGACTGATATTTTCTATTAAAAAGACAAATAACGTTAGTCAGCTTGGGCATAATAGCCTAAAACTCAGTAAACACTATAAAAACAGACCAGTTCAAGACTGTCTAAACACGTATCTGACTAAAGCTATTAATCATGTGATCATCCTACATGCATAAAAGTGTCCATTTTAAAGAGACATGTGCCCATGAAGCATATGTAGATATGCACATGAACTCTGCTGAGGGGTGATGGTGACCTTTTGTATAAAGTGGAATACCTAGATCACAAAACTATACAGAAAAAACTTGGTGTCTGTACTCTCTTTCTTTTCAGAACATCTTGTTCAAATTCCTCCAAGCTGCTATTAGCTTGAACATGTGTGCCTTTGAAATGGTAGTGATCGATTTCATCTCCTCCATTCTTGTCTTCTAAAGACCTCCGTCCAGCCAGCATCCTGAAAGCATGGAAACATCGAGTGTTTCTGACTGTTCCCTTACATCGGCAGTTCAGCAGAGTGCATTTCCCACAGTCACAGTTATATGTCTTATACCTTCAGTGAGGGGAAGATTATCCTCCTATAATAGGTGGATGGGATAGTCTCTGAAATTCTGTGTATCTGTCTAAACCCCTCACCCTCTGTCTCACCTCTACCCTCTTGTGTGAGTAGAGAGTATTGCCTTCTGTGGTTCTAGGTCTTTAGTAATTTCATGCTGTGGTTCACTGAGTTAAAAAGACCATATCAAACTCTCTTGATTATTCTTCATTAAGACACGTCTACTATGCATACAAGAATTTTGCAGAAAAAATAAAACAAGCATGTGAATTGCTTTACTTATGAAACTTATTCTATTATAGTACAATACAGTAGATAAACTTTTAAAATATTTTTCCTTAAGTGAGAAGTGATACATGTTATCTCAGTCTCTCATACTTAAAAAAAATAAAATAAGATTATACTCACAATTTTTAATAACTGCAGAGGATCTAAATCCAATCTTATTGTTATTGGTTTCTACTCACAGCTTTTCTAACTGCTTTACATTTTTGTACTACTCATTATCACTGAAATTCTTACTTCTTTCCTCATTAGTCAGAAATAAAAGTTACTTTACTGCTAGACTCCATGGATTTTTTTGACATTTTTCCTTTTCATGTGTCAAACCTAAAACTGGGGTAGAACTTGACATCATGGGGTGTATGGTTTACTTTGAACAACAATAGGAGTAAGAACATTTGGGGATCTGAAAACTGAAAGAGAAAAACATTTTATGACAAAAATATGGATGGATTCTAAATCTAATTTTGTGTGTTTATCTCAAGAAGACTTTGAAAATACTGTGCATAAGATCAAAATGAACAAATAAAAACACAGAAAAAAAAAAAAAGCACACAAATGTGTTTAAAGCCAAGAAAGGTAAATTGTGAAATAATAAAAAGTAGCAAAGCTCAGATAAGAGGGGGAAAAAGAAGCTTTGCCTTAATATAGGTATTTAGTTTTGCATTTGCCATAAATTGACAGTTTTTCTATATTTTTCGGAACCATTTTCAGGACAAAAGCCATTGTTCTGTGAAGAGGGTGATTATGTCAGCAGTCTAGAATATCCTGCTTATACTGGCATTCAACTCCAGTTCAGACTTCTGTTCACAAAATCTTTAGTGAATCTTTTGGGTCTTTCTGCTAACAACTTGTTTCTCACTGGGCTAGAAAATGCTTGTCTCTCACAGAAGTCTATCATGTTCTTTGCCAAACCACATGAATACTGGCAGTTACCATTTACTGATGAGAGATGAGTGCTGATATCATAGTTGCCATGATGTAAATACTAAACATGAAACAGTATGAACCTCATCCAAACAGGCACATTGAACTGTTCAGTACTAATGTCAACATATTTCCCAGAAAGCCCTTAATTTTCATTGTCAGATCCCTGTCGTGACCTCCCAGTCAGGTTTACAAAAGCTGTGTTTTCTTCCAACTTTTGAAAACCTGACCAGGGCTTGAATCTCGGCCACTTCACAGATCTGACAGCCAGTGGAGCAGATGGATCTCACAAGAAACAGGATTTTCTTTACCAAGCTGGACAGTGACACTACAAGGTGGCAAGACTGATCAATTTACTTGCCCATTCCAGGTTATATATTTCTTAGAGTTCCACCAATGTATGCACAATGAAGCAGTAAGCAGTCAAGCATAGTGAGATGTGAAAGGAAACATGTGCCTTATGAAAGAGACAAGAGGAAGCTAGAACTCTCTAAGATTTTGCGTTTATATCATTTAACAAAGGTAAACTTTCTACTGCCTCATTTTATTTTCCTGCCATTTACATTCCTGGGTTGAAAAATCACACCTTCTTTGTCCTATGTCTTGTCACTTTTGATGTATTGGATTTGAGTCCCCAGACCTCATTACTGTTGTCCCTCCCAGGTTCTTCTTCATCTGATCTCTAGTCTCTGGCTGATCCTATTGATTGTTCAACAAAAAAAAAATTCTACACCATGGCAAGATGGGAAATTCCATAATATCACAGCTTTAAGGCTAAAAGGAACCATTAGATCGTCTGATCTGACCTAGGTAGCAGAAGTTATTTAGTGATGATGTATTTTTCCTCTGTGAAAATTAGGATCATAGAATCATAGAAACAGAATCATGGAATGGTTAGGGTTGGAAACAACATTAAAGATCATTGAGTTCCAACTCCCCAGCCTCATCCAGCCTGGCCTTGACCACCTCCAGGTATGGGGCATCCACAACTTCCCTGGGCAACCTGTACCAGTGCCTCACCACCCTCACAGTGAAAAATTTCTTCCTAATGTCTAGTCTAAATCGACACTTATTACCCCTTGTCTTGTCACTACACTCCCAGATAAAGAATGTTTCTCCATCCCTCCTGTAGGCCCGCTTTAGGTACTGGAAGGCTGCTATTATGTCTCCCCGCAGCCTTATCTTCTGCAGGCTGTACAATCCCAACTCTATCAACCTGTCCTCATATGGGAGGTGCTCTAGCCCTCTGACCATCTTTGTGGCTCTCCTCTGGACTCTCTCCAACAGGTCCAGGTCTTTTTTATGTTGGGGGCCCAACAGCTGGACACAGTACTCCAGGTGGGGTCTCACAAGAAAAGAGTAGAGGGAGGAGAATCACCTCGTTTGACCTGCTGCTAATGCTTCTTTTGATGCAGCTCAGGACACGACTGGCTTTCTGGGCTGCAAGTGCACATTGCCAGATCTTGTTCGTCTTCTCATGAACCAACACACCCAAGTCCATCTCCTCAGAGCTGCTCTCAAGCCACTCTCCATCCAGCCTGTATTTGTGCTTGGGATTGCCTTGACCCACGTGCAGAACCCACCTCTCAAGCCTGTCAAGGTCCCTCTGGATGGCACCCCTTCCCTCCAGCCTGTCCACCACATCACACAGCTTGGTGTCATCGGCAAACTGGCTGAAGGTGCACTCCATCCCTCTGTCCGTGTCACCAACAAAGTTGTTAAACAACACTGGTCCCAGTACCGACCCCTGCAGAACACCACTTGTCACTGGTCTCCACTTGGACATTGAGCCATTGACCGCAACTCTTTGAGTGCGACCGTCTAGCCCATTCTTTATCCAGTGAGTGATCCTTCCGTCAAATCCATGCCCCTCCAACTTAGAGACAAGGATGTCATGTGGGACTGTGTCAAAGGCTTTGCACAAGACCAGGTAGATGATGTCAGCTGCTCTTCCTCTATCCACCAGTGCTATGGTCCTGTTGTAGGAGGCACCAAATTCATCAGGCACGATTTTCCCTTGGTAAAGCCGTGTTGGTTGTCACCAATCACCTGCTTGTTTTCCATGTGCCTTTGCATAGATTCCAGGAGGATTTGCTCCATAATCTTGCCAGGCACAGAGGTGAGACTGACCGGCCTGTAGTTTCCCGGATCTTCCTTATTTCTGTTTTTAAAAATGCGGGTTATATTTCCCCTTTTCCAGTCAGCTTTTTTTTTTTTTTTAATCTTCAGCCTTAATTCTTCATGCCTCCATAATATTTAACTTTTAAACAAGCTTTACGCTATGTGAAATCTTCAAACAGGCAATTATTTTTCACTAACATTATGACTAAAAGAGTAAGTGTGAAAATGGCAGCCCTTTAATTGCACTCATTCATCTGTAGAAGTTTCAGAGATTCTGGTAGTCTATACTACCTTATGACACTTAAAGGACAAAAACCTAATCAATAGAATCTGTCTTTGGGTGTTAGTCATAAAGGACATATTGGGAGATAAATAAAAAGAAAACCACAGTTTTAAAGTGAGGAAGAATAAAGCAGCTATTCACCTTTTTTCTTTCAATCCACCCACACAAAATGACAGATAAGAAATTCAGATACAATATTAAATACCTGTAAGCTTTTCAGATGCATTTAAAAAATAACTGTGCACAGTTACGAAGTTTTTTGTAATATTTCTGTCTTTTTTAATGCTACAGTACCATTAGTCGAACATTCAGTTTATTGAATTTACTTGAATGCATAACTATGGAGGAAAACATGATTTTGAAATTCTTCATTATCTGTTTTTGAGTTCTTCCTCACAGCATATTAAGAGATAGTACTCTTCCTGTTTCATACCTTCAGAGACAGAAGTGTCATTGTTATGTAAATTAGTATGTGGTCAGAAATAGTTTCTTTTTAACATTCTAGGATATACAATTCATCTGACTTAAATGAACATAATGTTGATGTATTATGAGCTGAGAACAAGTAACACCAAATTAGACTTTTTCCAAATGTCAAAATAAAATGTACTGAAAATATTAGGCCGGAAAACATATATGGATTTTCTGTAATTAATCAATATGCATGTGTACTATGTATGCATAAAGTGAAGTTCCTTAACTATGTTCATATAATAAAGACAATGGGAATATGTCTTCCATAAAGGTGTAAGTCTGCACTTTTATTCTTGTAACATGAATGACATCTATCGCATCTTGAATATGGAACAATAACCTTTTATGACACTGTAGTTTTTAGGAATACTTTATATTCCTATATCTAGGCAGCAAATAGTGTTTTGCAACTATTTAATTCTTAGTTTTCCGGCCTAGTCTGGACAAAAGCGAATCATAGAATCAGAGAATTACAGAATGGTTTGTGTTGGAAGGGACCTTTAAAGGTCACCTAGTCCAAAGCCTCTGCGGTGAGCAGAGACATCTTCAACTAGATCAGCTTGCTGAGAGCCTCATCCAACCTAGCCTTGAATGTTTCCAGGGATGGGGCATCTACAACATCTCTGGGCAACTTGTTCCAATACATCACCATCCTCATTGTGAAAAAATTCTTCCTTATATCTAGTCTGAATCTATCCTCATTGCCTCTTGTCCTATCACTACAGGCCATATTAAAAAGTCTGTCCCCATCTTTCTTATAAGCCTTCTTCAAGTATTGGAAGGCTGTGATAAGATGTCACAGGAGCCTTCTCCTCTCCAGGCTGAACAACCCCAACTGTCTCAGCTTGTCTTCACAGGAGAGGTGTCTGTCACTCTAATCATTTTTGTGGCCCTCCTCTGGACCTGTTCCAACAAGTCCATGTTTTTCCTGTGCTGAGGACTCCAGAGCTGGATGCAGTACTCCAGGTGGCATCTCATGAGAGTGGAGTAGAGGGGGAGAATCACCTCCCTTGACCTGCTGGTCACAATTCTCGTTATATGGTTGGCTTTCTAGGCTGCAAGTGCACATTGCTGGCTCATATTCAGTTTTTCATCCACCAATGCCCTCAAATCCTTATCTGCAGGGCTGCTCTCAATCCATTCATCCTCCGGTCTGTATCAATGCTGGGGATTGCCTCCACCCAGATGCAGGACCTTGCACTTGGCCTTGTTGAACATCATGAGGTTCATATGGTCCCACTTCTCAAGCTTGCCCAAGTCCTTCTAGATGGCATCCCATCCCCCAGGTGTGTCAACAGCACCACTCAGTTTGGTGCCATCTACAAACTTGCTGAGGGTTCCCTCAATTCCACTATGTAACTGATGAAGATATTAAACAGTACTGGTCCCAATATGGACCCCTGAGGGATACCATCGATCTCCATCTGGACATTGAGCCATTGACCCCTACCCTCTGGATGTGACCATCCAGCCAATTCCTTATCCACTGAATAGTCCATCCATCAAATCCATATCTCTCCAATTTAGAGAGAATGATGTTGTGGTAAACATTCTTATTTTGTACACAAAAGGGCGATTCTTATTTTGTATCACAATTGTAAAAGCTTCAAATTCTTTAAATAGGAATGGTGAAATGTAGACAGAGATCATTTTGGTTTTGGTGTAATAATATCTGGAATAAGTCATTATTTTCTTGTCTATATCTGATCTGTCATCAAAACCCACAATCACATATTCCCAAACAGGTGTTTCAACACAGTGTTTCAATTTGACTTTAGCCTTCTTGGTTTCAAATGAAGGATTTTAAATCAAGAAGCTGAAGACTGTTCGGTTGTATGTCTAGTATAGTGTTTTACTATATGTGGACTTAAATCTGAGATAGTCCTGTGGAACCCCTTTGTGTCAATGAAAAAACCCAGTTATTTCTAGCTATGTTTCATTGTATCCTAAGGATGATATTGAAAATTATTCAGATCAGTCTTTGAATTGCTTTCTAAGAGGAATCTAAAGGGTTGCTAAACTGCTTACTACTAGTCATCTGGAGTTAACTGAGTGGATTCACCTGTGACTGCTGTACTTCATATTCAGTAGTCTATTTCAAATGCAAATTTAAGATTGGAATGTTAATACACTCTTGCTTTTATATTTGACAGATGTGCTGGAATTACTTCATATCAAGCTGCTAAGGCTCCAATAATGTCAGCAGTGTAAGACATAACCATGAGAATATCTTTCCTTTTACCTGGATTCATTTGCAGCCACATGGGACTGGATCACAAGAACTTGTGTCTGAACATCCTTGTGTCTGTTAGAATTATACTAATAATAAAGGATTAAAAAAAAAAAAAAGAAGAAAAAATAGGAAGGGTGCATGGGAGCAAAGGTTGTATTTCTTTGAACCTGCATTGTCATACCATAAACATACTTCTGAAATAAACAAATATATGAAGAATTCCAAGGGGCTTTCAGTTGTTGAACAGAAGGACATATACATAGACTTTTTGATATCTTCCAATATCTGTTAACTTATGATTAAGGGGATAAGAAAAGATGCTTTCAAACTGGTCCCCTAATCCAGAAACTATCTTGAGACAGACAAGATATAAGATTATTTTAAAGGTGACTGAGAGAAATGCTAAAGTATACACACATCGCAAAGAAGAAAGGAAAAAAACCAAAAAAAAAACCCCAACCAAACCACAAAACCAAGGTAGAACATAATAAAAAAGAACACTTGTTCCATTTTTTCAAATCTTCACTTTTTTTTTCTTTTTTCAATCCATTTTAGTAAACAAAAATGTATTTTAATCTCATAAAAATCAGAAGAAATCTATTCTCTGAGAAATGACTTGATAGACTCGACTAACATTTTACTAGATAGCTACTCATAAGTATGCATGAAAACAACAAGGGAAAAATACTGCCACAGTAGATTCAGAAAAATACAGAGACAGCAACTTAGGTGAAAGGTTATGCAGATCAAAATGAAAAACTAAATACAAAATTGCAAATGTAAGGGTCTTCAGTATTACAAAAATTAAGGCATCTGTGACACTATGCAACAATCCACCACTTGATTTCCCCCAGGGAACCACTGTTGTTCAGGATACTAGTCACAGACACTGCTCTCACAGCACAGAGAATTACAGCCTGGTTTGTGGTCCAGCGCAGCTTGCCCACTCTCTAATATGCTCTAAACTACTTTAGGGGTGAGAAATCACTCTGGATGTAATGCAGGCTTCTTGCTTTGTGCTGTTACCAGTACACAACAACAGAGCTAGAAACACGTAAAGACTAACACTACAGCAGATATAAGCAGTATTAAGATAGGATGCAATGCTAACGCAATAGTCCTGCAGCCAGTGGCATCCATTCAGCAAAGATGCAATAATAATGGGAGATAACAGGAGTTATGTAATAACTAAGTTAGTGGTTGTGTAGTCATTCCAGCATGATGGATGACTTGATATGTGGTCGTAGACCACTGCTGCAATTCATTCAGCAACTTCTGTGTCACTTGCCAGAAGAGATTCTTACTCCTGTGTACATGACCCTGTACAGCTCCTACTACTTCAGGAAAGTCCCATTGAATTCTGCTAATCATCAGTTCTGGATTCTGCTGTTCTGTGGCTTCAACAAGGTATCTGAGCATTCTCTACCACCACCCTATGGGTATTCCCATAATCCATGTCTGGGGCATGCTAAATGTACACTACCATCTTCTTCTGTGGGCACTGTACACATAGTGCCATTATCATTATTTAACACTGTTGTGGATTATTCTAGCAGGGTTGATAAGCACCTTATCACCAGGGCACCATCCTCATAGTTACACAATTCCTTGAGCTTGGTTATGGGTGCATGACTCGTCCATTGCCCTGGCTGACATTTTTTCACATCCTTGATGCCTATTAAATGGCCAGAACCATCTGCCCACCTGCCCATTGGGTGGCTTGCCTGCTTCCTGATAGGGTAAAAGAAGATACATAAAGTCTTAGACAAGGTTCAACTGCCTATTGCCTTATTTACTCAGACTATGGCTGACACCTTATCTGCTCAGAATCTGACGTTTTGAAAAAAGAATATTAATCGGATAAAGGGACCCCCAGGGAAGAATTTTGGCTACAAATGCAAATTGACGTGCAGAGTTCCTGTTTCTTTTGTTTCTCATCTTTTTTTATTCCTAGCAGTGATGCCTTCAATCTATTCTGTATAAGGTTGCTCACATTTTCTGCTTCTCTGTGCATTTTCAATGCCTTGCTTGCATTGACCTCACGGGTTTTATCTATACTAGGCAATTAAAGTGCCTTCAGCCATGCCCTTACATCTTGAAGTGAAGTTATTGAATTTATCTTACTTTTGGCAACAGCACATTATTTATTTGTTTTTCTGTTGATTTTCAGTGTCAATAATGAATCATTTTTCTACTTCACAGTGTACACTTATTTTCCCAACTGCATGCCCTTTGGAATGTCCTTCACTTTTCTGATCCCTGGTGAGGAGATGTGCTGAACTTCCTTGAAACTGATAATATCTTGTAGGGAAGGAGAGACCTTATTATGTGTCTGGAATATGAATGCAGAGCTGGGAAGTATGGCCTAGCTTCAGGGTCAAGGAGGAGTGAAGGAGGAAGAGAGGGAAAATAGAGCACAGGGGGTGAAGGTCACCTTTCACATCCTGTAATTAGAGGGAGGCTTATTGTTGCTGATACCACATGTGGAAAATGATGCAACCTTACATTTACAGTGATAAGTCAAGACTGACCTCAGAAGTGACAGACTCTGCTATGATAAAGCCACCCTGAAGTTCATTTAACACAAATCTGTTGGGGTCATAGGATGTAGCCTCAGACAGAGGTAGACTACACTAGTTTCTCTTTTTTTCGTAAAAGACCTTTTGTTTCTCCCCAGTAGTTCAGTTTCTTACAGCATAACCATGAAATGAGATCAGTACGAATGTTGCACAGTAGTGAAGCAGAAGACCTTTTAAAGTCTGTGCAATGGTGCCAGACAAGTCAAAGTAGCCATGACATGTGGGAGAGTATTGCTGGGAGTGCAGTTAAGACATAGACCATGGGTACTATGTAGGGGATATGCACGGGATCTTTTTTACTGAACAGGCCTCACACACTAACGAAATTGAACACTACATGTGAACCAGTTTTCCTAAGACATATAATTTTGAGCTTTTGTTTTGTTCTCGATATTGAGTTCTTCTTTAATCAGGTAAAAAAATACATATAAACCCATCAATTTCTATTTTATGTATGATTATTATGATACTAGATTTTATAACTGGGTATGTCTTCTGTGTACCCATCTGAGCAGAATATAGTTGAGATGCCCTGGTGAGCACTAAAAGAATATAGTTGAGATGCTCTCGTGAGCACTAAAAGCAAGTGAAGGGGTTTTTTGCTTTGCTTTTGTTTTGTTTTGCTTTATCTTTGTGGTATATGAGTGTGGTGTGTTGACCTTGTCTGGATGCCAAGTGCCCACAGCTCCAGCTAGGAGCCTGCTCCAGCCCAGGCTTTCCATGGGGTCACAGCCTTCTTTGGGTGCATCCACCTACTCTGTCATAGGGTTCTTCCCGGGCTGCAGGTGTTTATCTGCTCCACTGTTACCTTCCATGGCTTCAGGGACACAGCTGCCTCACCATGGGCTCCACCACGGGCTGTGGGGGAATCTCTGCTCCAGCACCTAGGGCACCTCCTCCCCCTCCTACTTCACTGACCTTGGTGTCTGAAGAGTTGTTTCTCTCCCATATTCTCACTCCTCTCTCCAGCTGCAGTTGCTGTTGTGTAGCAACTTTTTCCCATTCTTAAATACTTTATCACAGAGGTCCTACCACTGTTGCTGATGGGCTCATCCTTGGCCAGTGGTGGGTCTATCTTGGAGCTGTCTGGCATTGGCTCTATCAGATATAGGGGAAGCTTCCAGCAGTTTCTCACAGAAGCCATCCCTGTAGCTACTAAAATCTTGTCGTGCAAACTCAATGCAGTGAGACACCCCTGAAAGATTTATCTGAAAATGATAGCTTCCAGAATGGTTGCAGGAACATTTAATTCCTGGACAGCAATGGTGGGATGGCTCCATGGCTGAAGTATTGCAATGGAGGGATACAGGTTCTTCAGGAAGGATGGGATGGGAAGGGAAGATGAGGAGAGAATGTTGACTTTCACGTGCAGGAGCAGATGGAGTGCATGGAGCTCTGCCTGGGGATGGATGAGGAGACAACTGAGATTTTGTGGATTAGGATTACTATTTCCAGGCACATTAAGACAAGAAAGTAATCTCAAGTAATCAGCATGGCTCCATGGTCATGCTTGACCAACTTGATAAACCTCTGTGATGAAATGACTGGTGGATGAAGGGAGAACAATGGATATTGTGTACCTGGACTTTGGTAAGGCCTTCAACATTGTCTCCCATAAGATCCTCATAGAGAAGCTGATGATGTACAGGCTGGGTGAGCAGACAATGAAGTGGACTGAAAACTGGATGAATGACGAGGCCCAGACAGTGGCGATCAGTAGAACAAAGTCTAGTTGGACGCCAGTAACTAGCAGTGCACCCTAGGGGTGAATGCTGAGTCCAGTCCTGTTTAAACACTTCATTAACAATCTGGATGGTGGGGCAGAGTGCACCCTCAGTAAATTTACTAACAACACCGAACTGGGAGGAGTGGCTACTATGAGAGAGGGTTGTATTGCCATCCAGAAGGACCTTGAGAGGCTGGAGAAATGGGCCAATGAGGCCCTCATGAAGTTCCGCAGGAAGCACAAAGGCTTGCACCTGAGAAAGAGCAACGCCGTGCACCACCATATGCTCGGGCCATTTAGCTGGAAAGCACTTTGGCAGAAAAGGACCTTGGGGTCCTGCTTGACACCAGGTTGAACGGGAGCCGGCAAAGTGCCGTTACAGCAAAGAAGTCTAATGTTATAATAGAATCATAGAATCATAGAATCATTTAAGTTGGAAAAGACCTTTCAGATCATCGAGTCCAATCATAAATGCAACACTGTCAAAACCATCACTAAACCATGTCCCTAAGTGCCACATTTGCATGTCTTTTGAACACCTTCCTGGGTTGCGTTAGGCAAAGGATTGCCAGCAGTTTGAGGGAAGTGATCCTTACCCTTTGTTCAAAACTGATGAGACCATACCTGGAGTGGTCTGTCTAGTTCTGGCCTCACCAAAACAAGAGAGACATGGACATGGACATGGACATTGACAGAGTCCGGAAAAAGGCCACCAAGATGATGAAGAGGCTGGAGCATCTCTCCTTTCAGAAAAGGCTGAGAGAGCTGGAACTGTTTAGCCTAGAGAAGAGCAGGATCAGGGGGAATCTTAAATATTCTGAGAGGCATGGAGGCACCCATTTGCTATCCTGACCCTCTCTCTAGAGAGGTGTGCTGCTTGCCAGGGGCTCGTAATAGAGGTGTTACTAAGGCTACTAAACCTCATGCGGCCCACTGACTATTATCCTCTACTGTTGTTTCATATGGACAACAGTGATATGGATGGGAGGAGCTTGAGGAGCATTAAGAAAGATTACAGAGCTCTTGGAAAGGCAGTAAAGGGCTCTGGAGCACAGGTGATTTTCTCTTCAATCCTCCCAGTTGAAGGGAAAGGGTCTGAAAGGGCAGACAGAATCTGGCACATCAACAAATGGTTGCAGGAGTGGTGCCACAACCAGGGGTTTGGCACTTAGACCGTGGGGCTTGCTTCAAGAAGCCTAGTCTACTGGGGGCTGATGGGATCCATCTGTCTGAGAGAGGGAAAAGAATCTTTGGTCGTAGGCTTGCCAACCTGGTAAGGAAGGCTTTAAATTAATATTGCCGGGGGAGGCGAGCCTTAATCCATCCCACTCTTACCACT
>NW_010125413.1:0-42242 GCF_000699245.1 Pterocles gutturalis
GGGCGGGCTGGCGCGGGTGGCCTGAGGGCTGCCCTCAGCAGTTGTACGCTGTAGGTGACTCGCCGAGTGTGGGTAGTTCACTGTGTAAAGCACTGCCCCGCCTCCCTCATAAAACCTATAGAAAGATAAACCAACCGAGCTCTCTCTCCTTCTCTTCGAAGAAGCCCAGCCCCGCAGGTTCTCCATGCCGCGGTATTTCTTGGTTGTATCTGGAGCACTGTCGGGTGGAATGCCCAACTCTTCTGTAAACAGGGTGCTTTTAAGGGGGGGGAAAAATTTGACATACTATGCACTACTTTTAGCCTGAGCAAAAATGAGTTTGCTTTTTAATAATGAAGGATGATGACTTACATTAAAATGGTAATTGCTGTGTAGGTGTGCTTTTATTTTTCTGAACACTCGGAAATGTTTTTTTATTATTCCATAGGGTTTTCCCAATAGAAAAACAGAAAAAATGTTCGATATTAAGGCTTGGGCTGAATACATCGTGGACTGGGCTGCAAAGGACCCATACGGCTTTCTTACTACAGTGATCTTGGCTCTTACACCATTGTTTGTCATTAGTGCAGCACTTTCCTGGAAGCTTGCAAAAATGATTGAGGCCAGGGAGCGAGAGCAAAAGAAGAAACAGAAACGCCAAGAAAATATTGCAAAAGCCAAACGAACAAAGAAGGATTAAAGGGGGGGGGGGTCAGAAGGCCTTCCTTGTGCAAAGAATTCACTTTAAAAATGAAACACATTTTGTGTTGTAACTGTCCTTTGATACTTGATTTTGTTATTTCTTGAAGTATGAAATTTAATCTTTTCCATCTATTTTTTTCTGCTGAGATGATTTGTGTTAAAGCTTGCCCAAGTGACACTTGTTAAAATCATGTAATGTACTACTTGTGTTCTAGTGCAGGTTGCTTTTCCAAATTTGCATAATAAATTTAAAAATTAATCTGTTGGGTGATTCTGGAGGTAGATTTTTTTTTGCCTTACCTGAGCTATGATGTAACAAGTGTCTTAAAATTGTCAAATCGGGGAAAATGTGAATGGTAAACTGGATTATAGAAGGGCAAGTTTTGGTATACTTTCAGCAGAGCTGTAGAGATAAAATAGCTTAAGAGTTGGGTAGCATACCTTACTGTTTTCCTTTAAGGACACTGCATGTGGCACTGTGGTCAATTGAGCTTTTTGCCCACTGGGGCTGCTGCAAGTGTCTTGGATGGTGGGGATTGTCTAAGGAAAGAACCAAACTTAGCTTTTCCCACTTCCTGAACTACCAGCCACCTACACTCTTCAAATTCAGCCCAAACTCTAGGAAACTGATTGCTTGTTCTTATTACCTTCATTTGTCTTAGGCCGCTCATGTTCTACCAAATACACTACTATGTTGTTTGGTTTTTCCCTAACAATCACCCAAACATTCCACTTGTAACTAATTTGTGTCTGCCTTCACAAACTCTTTCTGTCCCCAAGAACAGCTATAAATGGGGTGAGACCAAAGGCCCAGGTGGCCTAGCGTGCTGTGTCCTGTCCTAGTGACCTATAGCAGGTGGCTGGGGGAGAGTACAGGAGGAAGATGCGCGCACTGGTGACAGTAGTTCTTCCTACTTGCTAACATGTTGGCTACCTTTGATTTAGGACCTTCTGAGTTTAGGTGGGATCTTT
The DNA here is from genome assembly GCF_000699245.1 of Pterocles gutturalis. Classification (NCBI taxonomy): domain Eukaryota; kingdom Metazoa; phylum Chordata; class Aves; order Pterocliformes; family Pteroclidae; genus Pterocles; species Pterocles gutturalis. The sequence continues at coordinate 1,654 of NW_010125413.1, forward strand.
GTTCTCATGTCCCTTGAAACTCTGCTGCCTTCCAGGTTGCAAAATGCTGGCATACTGGAATCCAAGTGGGGTTTGTGTTGTAAACATGCCAAAATTATTTATCCTTAATTCCGATTCATGCTTTTCTAAGAGAAGTGATTAATTTTTCAAAGCCTAATTTTTATTAATAATCTAGTTCTGAAGAGCTTGTGGGAGTCATTAGGTTTTAAGATTTAGCATATTTCTAAACAGCAGCACAGAATTGTGCTTTCTAGCAACCAGTACTTCATCACAGTTAAAACCTTAAAATAATACCATTGTTCAAATGAGGACACCTATAGAGCTGTCTGACACCAAGGGGGATTAGAAATGTGGAGTCTTAACTGAAACGACTTGAAGCAAATATGAAATACTGTTGATTTTTCTTTTTTTTTGGTCAAAGCAAACATTATTAGAATATGACATTTTGGCATTTTAGAAATACATGGGATTCAGTCTCCACTGTTTTGTCTCAAGTGTTGTCGAATGTGTATGTGTTCCACCTTTGAAACCTCCATAACTTTGTATGGATACCTCCATACACACGGAGAACTGGTGAAGGATGCACTGCATAAATAAATTTGATACTTTTTCAAAAAATTGTGTTGTCTTTATTTCTTTAGTTCTCAAACATCATCTCTAAGCTTATGTATCTAAACTCTGGCCAAACAGATTAACCATTCAGGGGAGTCCTCACATACACCAGAAATAAAAACTTTTTTTTTTTTTAAATATTAATGACAGTCCCTTGTTTCAAACCTGTTGTTTTCCAGCTGCTTTACTAAGTGCTTCTAACCTCTCTTACAGTAGTTACATGTAGTTTAACTCAGGCTGATTTTATCCTCTGCTTACAGTAAACCATTCAAATACGCTGTTTTCTGAAGTTACAAGAATGTCTCTAAGATTAATACAGTGCATAGTCAGTGTAGTGTCAGTGATTCCTGTTAATGTCATCAACTTTTCCATCCACTTGGCAGAAGAAAGCACACAGGCACCACAAGCATTCTGAAGAACCATCATAAACTGACACCGAGGTTTGGGAATATTTAAGTGTACTAATGAACTAAGATTTATTACATCAAAACCAATTTTAAAAATAAATGAGTCTTCAAGGAAAACACAGAATTATTTAAGAAAATTAAGTTAGCTAGAAAATCTTCTACCTAGGATTTCAAGAGCAACTGATGAACAGCAACTGTCGAAAATAAACTTAATTAGAGACACATCCTGTTTTTCACTGAACCTGAATGTTACATGGCAGTTTGTCATGATTAAGGCTATTTTAACAGTTCTGCAAAAATAAATGAAGCTGCTTTAATGTTACGTTATTGCATATTTGTCCATTATCAATATCTGTACATTACAATTGTTTATTTATTTTGACTACTACCACTGCCTGGTGGCATCCATGAACCTGGCTGAAAGGTATTCGCAGTGCTCGTTGGATCTTGCGAAGGCTCTTGCTTTCCATAGTAAGGGGCAGATGCATGGCCTTTGACATGAGTACGCACTGGTTCAGCAACAAGTCCCTCCTTGTATTCCTTGGCCTGAAGCAGCTTATCCTTTTCGGATGCATCTTTGATTTTCTGTTTCATTTCTTGTCTATAATTTTCATTCTTAAGTATCTCCTAAGAACACAGTAGAAAGAGAAATCAGAAGTAAATGCAATACACAGTGTTGGAATGAAACATTTTAAACAGTCATTGTTTTTCTTCATTTTATAATCCTAACTTTCAGGTACATAGGTAAAATAAGATGTGGCAAAATTATTTGGTTTTCCACAACTGCAACTTCAGTGCTAGTTTAGAATGTTCATAATGTTTTGATCGTGTTGTTGAAGCAAAACTGTATTGCGGTGTCCCAATTTTACTACTCTATTGGATAAAAAAGGGAAATAAATACAGACATCATCAAATGTAAAAATGCACTAAAAATAAGGCTACCTTTTACATTGTTTTCTATGTAGGACTTGCTACTATATTGCTATTTATCACTTGCATTTCCTCCTGTAACTCCTATGCCTATGATGTTAGGTATCTGTGCCCCTGAGTGCAGTTTTGGGGGAAACAGATATGCAACTGGGGCAGGGCAGGGGGCATAAAAATCCCTGAGGGAAAACCCTGCCCCAGAGACTTGGAGAACAGCTCAGCGAGGCCAGGGACCAGCATGGTCCAAGAAGCAAGGGAGGCCAGCACATCCTCAGCTGGTGACTGCCTGGCCAGCAAAAGTGAACTGGGTATTGTGACAAGGACACTAAGCACCACGCTGCTTAGGTGAGCTGTGTGTCTGCTGGGTGTCCACAGGTGTATTAGCTAAAATAAATGTACTGTGTTCATAAAATCTTACCTACTGCCTCTGCACTGTTAAAAATACAAATAAAAGTGATCTAGTTTTAGAGGTTTACCTCCAGCCCTGGTAAGCTGAAGCAACTATCTGATGTATGATCCTACTGCATGACCAAAAACCCCACCCAAGACGTGTACTCAGAGAAGGCTCGTACAGCTTGCTGATTCAGCTTCATGAAGCTCTGTACTGAAACACGGTTCGGTACAGGTTAAAGCTGGACATTCACTAATGAAGATGACCTGAACTGGAATTAGGTTGCTTCCGCTAAGAAATGCTGAGGCTATTATTTGAAGCAAGTGCAATTACTGGCTTGTCCACAGGTGTAACAGAAAACCAGCCGTTAGTAGACCTTGCCATCTTATTCAGAGGAAGACACAAAGAACTCCCGAAGTAAACACAAAAAACCCTGAAAAATACTGAAGTTTGTTTTTTATCTATTAGCATATATTTCCTATTAGAAGTACAATTTGCAAATTCTGCTAACAAGACTTGTCTGTGCTTTTGTTATGGGAGATAGTGAAGGGTATTAGAAACAAAAGCAGAAAGGTGATACCAATGTTTGTGACACTTTGAACCAAAACACAACTTAGCTGTAACCAGACCATGTAATGAGGAAGCTGCTAATATCCACATTTACACTGGGGTACAGGAGGAACAAGGCTGCACTTTCTCCAGAATACAAGTGTACAGAAGAGCTGAAGAGAAACGAGACCAGTGCAATTCTCTCTGAGCAGAAGACCATGACATTATTTTAGGAATGGCATTAAGATAGATGTGATATTGCCAAAAGTTGACATAGCAAGTATGTGAACATATAAGAACATTTCAAAATACAGTATTTAAAGAAAACCTAATCTTAGAGATACCATGAAAACTAAACACATTTTTTCTTAGTCCTTAATTGCCTCTATACTTACACTCACAGATGTACAGAGCAGAGGCAAAACACATACCTACACAGCATGAAAATACCCAAGCAGCACATAAATAACTGCAAACTGAAGGGGAGGGGGGGAGGAGAAAATTCTCCCATAGTGAAATAAAAATATTGCCAAGTGTAACAAGATCAAATTTTCAACAGTTTGTATAGCAAAATCTCATTATAACACCTCTCAATTCCATCCTTGTTTACCACATGGCTGTATAAATCTACCATGACCTCACTGATTTCAAGGGCGCTTGTATTACCCCAGTGCTAAGAAACAAGGTTATATACCTTTGTGGTATCTAAAGACAGCATCATAGCCTCTGCTAAAACAGCATAATAAGATTTATTAAAATACAAATGTACTTAACCTACTGTGAACAGCTACTTATTAGCTTCAAATATTATCCAGTGATTAACAAAATTATCCTAGCCAGGTAATAGCAGCTGTAACTAAATTCCAAATGCTCCAAGTCCATTTTAAATATTGATGTGTAACTGTCATCTGGTTCTTGGACTCAAGTAAGGCTTTTAAAATCATCTTTCACTGGCTAAAGGATAGTTGTGATCTAGTAAAATAACCATGTTGATCTTGAAAAAACCATGAGGAATGATCCTCATTAGCAAACAGACAAAAAAAATTATTGAAGTGACTTGTTCAGAATTTTCTATACAATCCACACAAGGATAAAAATTTATCAGGTTCAAAGTATTGGCACGCTTCCATTTTATGCATTAAATTCATGCCACTAACACGTACACTGGAATCACTGTTCCTGCGCTGAGACACAGGAACATAAAGAAAATGTGAATCAGGAATCTTGTGCCAATTGACAAATGAGAAAAAACGGGTCAAAGAGATTACTTTCCTCTGCATAAACATCTTGTCCTTTGATACCAGCAAGTTTCTTCTGCGCAGTTCTCTCAGATGCATGGAGTCCTTCCTGTTTCTATATTATCACCAGCAAATACTTCATTCTCAATTCTCACTTGAACATATATATATTTTTTTTTTAAACATTGTGGTCGTATTTCTAAATACTATTGGTTCAATTACCATAGCCACTGCCGTTTGAAACAGTCACAAGACTGAAGTTTTCCTGCTACTACAGGCATTTGAATAAAAGATCCAAGTAGTTCCAAGTTTGAATAGGATAACCAACTTAGTTCAAAATGCAAATTTTAATGAAACTGTTGTATACATATTTATAGAAGGAATAATCCTCAAAACACACAGAAACGTGCCGGATCTTTAGAACTAATTTTCCAAATTTGGCTTCAGTTTATCTGCATGGCTCACTGCAATCAAATACAGTGAGTGTTAGCAAGGTTCCTCCCCAGGCATCCTGATGGTTCTACAGGGCTTTCTATCGCCTGCTGAGCAGTGGTAGAGAAGCCGACATCTGCTGGGCTCTTCTACCCATGACAAGTAGTCTGTAAATCTGCACGCACCACAGGCTCTTCCAACTCACCTGCACACAGCTACATTTTCTCTTTGGGGCTCTGTTGCTACCCAGTCCTTTAGTGTTTGATATACTGTAAATAGTAACTGGGAACCAAAACTCTTTCCTTTTTTTTCAGTTCCATTCGCAGGTTCAGAACATTTATCTTCTGTCCTCCTCCAAGATGAATTTATATATTTTATAAAATTGCTAGCTTCACTATAAACTGCCCCCCAAAACATACCGTTTAAGTTTTCTGCTTACATATAAGAACATGAATATATAATATGCTCTGACCTTTAGGGGAAATACAAAATCATTCTGTACAACACAGAGAACACAGTATCTACAAGGTAATGGCAGATTTCTAAGGGTTACTTGTTCTTCAGCACTCTTCTTTATACAAACGAATGATATAAGCCCTTTGAACCTGCAATTCTCAGGAGGTGTTTTATATCTTATTAATTTAGAGCAAGATGTCACATTTCATTTCAGATGGGTTTGTATTTTGATTAAAATAAAAGTTGCTTCTTTATGTTGTCTTAGAAACTATTCCGATATCCTAAATTATCTTAATTACATATGTTGAAATAGTCATGATTTCTCTTGATTTGAATAGGGTTAGCCAACTATTATTTGATACCAGAACTGAGAAATGTCTGGGCAGATTGATGTTCTTTGTTTAAACGGTACAGATACTACATATTCATAAATGCTTGCATTTTGGTGTCTAGTTTGAATATTTTATGTTTAATCACAAATGAACTTGAACTTTGAACTCTGCCTGTTAAAAATTCATACATACAAGTTAGTAAAAATTTAAAAAATGACAAATGGAAAGGAAAAAAGTCGAGTCTGGAACAGTATTTAAAAAGTTGCTTGTTATAAGACAACATGTCAGAATTTTTTCATCACTGTCAAATTAACTAAAAGTTCAACAAAGTCCTAGAAGTTAAGCCAATTCACTTGTTTTCATAATATCACCAAAGTGGTTAACTAAACTCCATTTTCCAGTTCAACAAGTTAAATAGGCAAGATGAAATAATCGGATATTACAACATGATTCAAGAGTAGGAGGCAGAGACAGGACCTCATCACTGGGAAGCACTGAATGTTCTGATCCAGGGCAGGTCTTGTTAACACAGCAACTGAGCATGAGCTCAGCAGTGCCAGGCTGGGAATAAGAAATAATGCGGTAAATGAAGGGCTGTGTCAGTGCATGGCAAAAACAGGAGCAGTTTGAATTAGAAAGGCGTATCTGGCTTTGCTAAAATGCTTATTTAAATCAAACAGTGAGCAAACTGATGGCTACTTTAGTAAAGAACATACATGCTAAATATCTTTGGTCAATTGACAAAAAACATTATTCAAATCAACTAAGATTTGCTTTATTTCTGCTCAGTTTTTGAGCAAATCTCTGATCAGCTGCAGTTGTAGAATATGGACTGCGTTCTATGCACTCAATGTGAATTTTTAGAAGGATGCACCCTGCCTAATTCAAAAGTAAACTGATCTGAATGATCTTTGTTGGATACATCACAATTTGCGGCATCTCTCATTGTCTAGACTTTGTAGAACAGCTTTTTTGACCTTTGAACATAAATCAGATAAATTATCCAAACAAATTACTAAACTAACTTAGCTGCTCTTTTAGAACAGTTACTTTTGCTTGCAACTAGCAACAATCCCTACATAAGCAGATATAGAAATGGACCTCCAATGGTACCGCAGGTTTTTGAAACAGGAAACTCTTGACTCTCATTCCACTGTAGGGGGAAGGTGACCCCTTCGGATCAGCTGTTACAGTTCACTCTAGATGAAGGCTGTACATTTTGAGTTCCTAATCCCATAAATGAGAGGTGCACTAATTCCTTGGAATCAATCAGTAACAGCACAAAAAATGCAATTAAAATTTAAAGCTCTCCACAATTAATATGTAAGAGTTAAAATCAATATATTGATTACAAATATATGTACAAATATATGCTTTGATGACAGCCCAATATTTAGTTTTAGGTGCAGTGCTAATACCACATTTACTATCAAGCTATATAAGTTAAATACCAATTCTAACTCATAGCAATTTTTGTTTAAACCAAGTCTACAGAGAAGCAATGCTCTTACTAAATTACTGTGCTGCTGCTTCGGAGCCACAGAAACTCTGGCATGAGCTGCCATAGTCCCTAAGGTACCACAGCATAGCACACATGTAATTGGCAAAAACATGCAATGAGAAGCAAAAGGAAGAGAAAAGGCACAGAGACTAGAAAGTAAAGCATGTCAGCAACACATGGAGTCAGTAGGGGTTTGGTGCCTGAATTATTTTTATAATACTGCAAAGATTTTTGTACAGAACTACATATACACTTTTATATACATATACATTTTTATACAGAACTACAAGATCACAGATGAAACTGGAAGCAGCAAAAATCACAAACTAGCCTGGCACCACTACGCTCTGCCCTGAATAAAGGGCAATGCATAGCCTTGATGCCCACAGAGCAAACAAGGAACTGCTGCTGTGACTCAGTCCCAGTTTGGTCCTTGCTTTCCCCTTACTCTACATGTGATGTAATCTGTACCAGCCCTCTTCCTGGTACACATTACTTCTCCCTCCACCCCTGTTCAGCTGTGCTGATAGTGAACTAGAAGACAGAGCCAATGCTCCGTGCACTCCCTCCCACACAGAGAGTAGCAGCAGAGCAGCAGCAGCTCTCTTCCCTACAGCCTTGGAGTCTGCAGCATGGGCAAACTGGAAGTAATGGGACAAACTGGTGCCTCGGTAACTCTTCTGTGGAGGCTGACAAGCACCCATGTTTCCAACCTGAGGAGAAAGTTAAAGTGAATAAGAGGGAAAACCTCTAAAAGATGATGGCTTCCTCAAGCTTTTTTTTTTTTTTTTTTTTGAGTGACTTCTCTGACCACTCCCTTCAATTTAGACATTTGTAGCTCAGCTCTTTATCCTGTTAAATTTTACTGCCCTTTCATACTGAGTAATAACCCTCTCTGGAATCATGCACAATTTACTATGCAAAATGCTACTTTGTGCAAGTCAAGTCATTTGAATATATCTCAAATTTTCAGTTCTGGTTGTGATCCTAGATAAAAACGGTGGAAAATATTTTGCTCAGAGAGCTGTTTATCCTGTGCTTTTTGATGGCATTTCCCAGAACTATAAATCATTCTGCAGCTTTTTGTGGTTTGAAGAGTAAAATACTCATTTGCTAAGTGCTACTCTCTATACAAGAATGTACAATCTCCATGTCAGAGTCTCATTTTAAAACTTCAGAACTTAAGCATCTGAAAGTAGAAGCAAAACTATAACAGGCAATTCCAACAATGTCAAACAAAGAATTTTTCCAAACTGCATCCCATTCTGGTTAAAGGAATGTGAATTCTGTGTAAACTAATCTCCATGACTGAAGCCAGATTTGATCATACCAGCTCTTAAATAAATAATACTTATGATCAAATAAATGGGAAAAGCACATATGCATTGTGACAACTAAATAGAATCTAATTTCAATGTAATTATTCCGAGTGGGGGGCGGGGAGGCAGAAACAATCATTGAAACCTTATGCTTACTACAACTCACTGAAGTACATTTTTCCTCCCTTGACAAGGAGGTTGTCAAAATAGATAATTATGGAAATGCTAGAAATAGTTTGAAAGAAGACAGAAGCTGTCACAAAAAGTTTATTTTTTTAACATCTCACCTTCTATCCAACTGTGCAATTCAGAAGCAACTGAGTTTTGTTACTGTGTAACAAGTACATAATGCACGAGAAAAGCAGTAATTTACTGTGGTTTTCTATTTTAAATTATTTTTGGGCTAATTAAAGGAATTCTACTTTACTTCCCATGAAATATTAACATACATACACAGGCATATGAAGCAACTGTGACATTTCAATTCAAACTGAGAATACTTGTAGCTATCCAGGCATGTGTGCACTACAGAGGAAGCAGCACCTAGCTTAACAGCGAAGTGACTTGTAGTACAAAGAACTGCATTCACAGAGTGGCGTTACTTGGTACACTTCTAGCAATTGCAGGATATCACATTGTCAGGTTCAGAGACAAACCACATTTCTCTCCATACCAGTTTCTCTTGGCTATTGCCATAAGAACCTTCTCTGGGTTTTCCTCATGCATTTTCTGGCACCCCAAGATAGTCTGAAACTTAATTTCTATCTGCTTCTACAGACAAGGCCACAACAATGCAAAGGTACTCAGGTACTCTGGAACCTCAAGGACATTGTCAGAAATCATGCATAGCTACAAGGTCTGTTATGGGAAAGATAAGGGTTAGATTTCTAAAAACATTCAGGTACCTTGTGTTGCAGACAGTAGAATTCTTTAAAACCCTCTACAAATCTGATGCCCTCTGAAATCAGAAATACTAAAGAAATCAAATAGGCACAGAAAGGCTTAAAAACTCACTATATGCCTGAAATTTTTAAGGTTTAGTACATCCTTAAATACGCCTCTCAGTTCCTTCCAGGTTTAGAAGCTGAAGACTGAATGAGTCTTAAGATACAAGATACCTAAACCAATTTTGATATGACTCCCACTATCTACGTGGGGGGAAAGCTGTCTGTGTTACATACACACTGATGGTATAAAGATTAGAGACACAGAGAGAGGTAGATACTCTGCTGAAACAGGCATCATAACAAAGCTTACAAATGCTTATGCATCCAGCCACTATCTCAATTAGGAGCCGCACCAGAAAATAACCACTTCTTTCAGTAGTATAATGCTATCTCAAATTTTAAGTAAAGCTTTTTTTTTAAAAAAAAAAAGGTAATGTGACCCAGAATGAAAACAGGAGATGCAGGAGGCAGCAAAGCTTGTGAATGCCATGCAAAGTTGCCTATCAACAAAGTGCTAAGAAGGCTCCAGAAGTTCTTACCAGCATGTTGTGGTTTTAAGGCCACCTGACAACTAAGGACCATGCAGCCTCTTGCTCTCTCCTCCCCTCTGGTGGTATGGGGAGAAGAATCAGGAGAACAAAAGGTAAAAAACCTTGTGGCCTGAGGCAAGGACGGGGGGGGGGTTCACTTACCACTTATGGCCACGGACAAAAAACAGACTCAACTTGGGGAAACCACAAAACCAATTTAATTTGTTAACAAAACCAGAAGAAGATAATGAGGAAGAGCACTACATCTTAAAAAGGCACTTCTCCCCCACCCCTCCCTTCTTCACAGGCCGAAAGGCTTTGTTCACGATTTCTCTACCTTCTCTCCCACGAGTGAGACGTACCCACAGCAGTCCTAGAGGTTGTTTAACGTATTTGAAATTTGTGGAGTTCTGCTTTGGTGATGGAATAGCGACATAAGCCCAGAAAAAGGTGTCCTGAAGAGAAGGATTTTCCCCCTGCCTCCCAAGAGGATTTTTTCTTTCCTTTGCAACCATGAAGTGAAAAATCCAAACCGTAAAGATACCATGTTTTAAATCAGGAATGAAATCTGTAGCCAGAAGGAAAACTGGGAGGTAGGAGCGTATGTGAAACAGCACGTTTACATTTACCTGACAACCTCGTTGATAAGCCATCCTGAAAGTAGACTATGGCTCAAAGAGTGGAAGGGAACAGTCTCTTAAAGAAATAACTTGCATGGATGGAGCATCAGTCCTATAAAACAATTGCTATATCCCAAGACAACTTTTGTTAATAAATTCCGACAACATTAATGTTTAGCATGCAAACTAATTTGCATATAAAGCGATAAATGAAGAAATCTGCTTCCACAAAATAGCCTTTAATTAAAAATATTTTAATATTTGTAGCCTTTAAAACATTTTCATTAATTTAAAACTGTAAGCTCTCTAGACAAGGACACATTTTCCTGTTTGCCCAAAAACATGCTACATGTGTCTAGTTTCCTATATGCATAATACAGAAACGTAATAGTCTACTTATTCATCACTTGTTAAATTGGTTAAAATGTAATTTACAGCTGCACAGAAATTAAAGTAATGACAAATTTTCCTCAGCCAACCATAAATGACCATACACAATATATATAAAGGACAGATGACAGAATAATATAGTAATACAAAAATATACATATTCAAGCTCAGGTTCTCACCTGTTATAAAGCTGTATGTGTACATGTATGTGGTAAACACACATGCATGCTTACACTGGGTGCAGACGTGATCCAAAATTCTCTGTCAAGATAGACTCCCCAATTACCATAGGAACAGAATATGTTTAAGCGCAAGATAAGAAACAACTTGATCTGCATGCATTTGCAAAGTTATCACCCTCATTATAACTCAGTTGAGAATGAGACTTGGCATATTTCAAGCTGCAGTAAAATCAAAATGCAACTAACTGTTTCCAGTATCCCAGAAGCTGGCTTTTAAAACCTAAGGCTTCCAACGAGTAACATGCCTTATGTTACTGGTCAGGTTAGAAATAACTAAGGCAATGGGAAGCATTCTTGCGTTATGACTAGCCCAGTACACAGAAGTCTAAGTGACTTCTTCCAAAAATGGGGAGAAAAAGTGGTGAGGGCGCAGGGAGGGAAGAAGTCGTTAAATACTGGAAACACTTAACACTGAACAAGTTGTCTTGTGAAGTCACTGGAGTATTCTTCCATTAAAAAAAAAAAAAAAAAAAAAGAAAAAAAGATGTAAAGCAATTTCTCCGGAGAGAAAATGAAAGCTTTATAATGGAAACAAAAAAAGATCAGTTAGGTGTTTATGGAAGAAAGAATGGCCTGAACCCAAAACATTATCAAGTCTTAAGAACATCATCAACAGGCTTAGCTGGTGTAATGACTCAGCTACCTTGACCAGTATAAGAAAGGACAACTCACAGTCATTCTCACTTAAGTGACTGACACATCATAATGATTATGAATGACATTTTGTTGACCTACAGTATTCACCAAACCATTTATTCCCAAAATGTGGTCATCAGTGCTATCAGTAAGGTCAGTAAGATCCAGCTGATTTGTGAAGTCATATCTCTGCAATATTTTCAATTAAAGTTTGATCACAGATCTCATCATGAGACCTGATAGTCTGAGTAGTTCAGCAACCTCTATCATCCAAAGCTGAAAGCTGAGTAAAAGACAAGTTTGACAAATATTAAAAAACAACCCACATAAAATACTAAAGGGGGATGGGTAGGCAAACAGAGCAGAAAAGGGGAACAGAAATTTTAATAAAGTTAAACATAAGTCATTTGATATTAAAAAAAAATATGATGGGCAAAGGACAGGAAAAAAAGGAAAACCATCCAAAAAAAAAAAAAAGGTAGTATTACAGACCACAAAAGCAGGAACATAGGCACAGCTCCAGAAACTTACTTTAGGAACTGTAATGCTGTTTTGTGGTGTTACAATATGATGTTGACAGTAAAATTTCATTAAAACAAAAATGCAAAATTTGTGGGCTTTGCATCCTTTTTCAAAAATAGTCTAGTCTCATGAGAAATATTTGAAAGAACAAGGAGATTTGTTATACAGGGTTTCAGTGTGAAATATGGCCACGAATAGTCCCTTGTTCCATAGCTGTCAAACAGCAGTTTACCATATCAACATTACTGTCAAAAAAGGAATATAATACAGAATAGCAGCCAGTAAAGTTTATGTAGCTAGAACACTAAAGCAAATAGGGACCAAACAGTATTCTACATGTACTTCACTAGTATAATTATATTTTTAATGATATTGTGATATAAGGTTTTGTGGTATAACAGTTTCAAACCAGGAGAAAAGTAGATCATGCATACCACTCTACACTAATACAGAAAAAAAAAAGATTAGGCTGCACTACCACATATTTAAAATGTGACTGCAGCTTTATTTTCAAAATATTAGCAAGAAATTTTAACACACATATATTTGAACTACCTTTTCTTATGCAGGAAAAAACAATTTAGAGATTACTTGAAAGAAAGTTTGAGTATCACTTATTTGTATATTATTACTATTATTATTATAGATATTATTGTCATTATTATTTTCAATTTTATTGTATTTCAATCATTAAAATTTTTTTAACTCATGAGTCTCAGTTCCCTTTACCCCTTCAATTGTCTCCCTCATTCCCCGGGAATGGGAGAGGGTGAGGGAACACCTGCCTGACATTCAGTTGTTGGCTGCATTAAACTAGAATGCTACTTTTCAAACTCCTGGTATATCACTTCTGCCATAATAAGGTCAATGCACAGCCCTGCAGGTAAAGTATCTAGCTGCTAAATTATTTTTCAGATCTATTACCTCATGAAACTGAAGGTATAAGCAGCCCTTTAATTCTGAATGCACTATTACTCCCAATAACCTTTCATTCTCCATAAATTGCTTTTTCTGGAAGGTAAAATATTTAGAACATTATTGATTCACAGTTCTCTCACCTGTAAGACTCCTTGCTCCTTATTTGAAACAGAACAAACATTGCCAGCACCAGGAGGGGCTTTACTGCACCAATTCCAAAGCCAAGGCTGCTTGGCTTCTTTGGAGCAGGTTATCTTAGCACAATTTTTACAGCAATCTGGCTCATAGAAAAGATGGGACAAAAGGCATGCAACACCCCCTTGTCTTCAAGCACCACATGAAGTGGTAACTTCAACAATAAAAGTTGTATGTATACAGTTAGCATGGAGCCAGAGATACTTAAAAGGCTGTCAGTCCAAGCTTAGACAGAACAATTGCTGTAGTATCACTTCTGCACAAGTAACTAGGATGAGGAGGGGAGGAAAAAAAATTTTAAAAAATCACACTTAATACTTCTCCAAGCATTAATGCAAAGAGAAGTCTGCTAATTTGCTTCAAGTCCTAAAAATATCTGAGGATAAATTTAACTTAAACTTTTTACATTCAAGGGTGTATTGTAGCCCTTATTATCAGTGGCAAATACAAAACAGAGGCAGAGAGAATTAGCTGAAAAGCTGAAAGTCATGTGGGAGCTCATTTCAATGAGTTATGGCTTGTAAACATCAGCTGACAAGCTTCCCCAAGTCTTCTTAACACACAGGCAGGTGTCGCAAACCAGTAAATTCCAGAAGATCTCAGTGACCACATCTCTGGCTAGAGCATGCCAACATAGCTTCACCGAATTAGACAGTGTTATTCCTACTGACGCATGTCAATTATCTGCCTCTGTGGGTGTCAGTTTGAATCTTCTGTAGTAAACCATGCCTCACCTACTCACTCATTCCTAGCTGGTGCTTAGCCATTTGCAATACAAATCCACAGCAAATAGCGTACATGTGTGCATCAAAGCGTCAAACTCCTTCTGCTCTTTACAAACCCATGAGCATGAAAGACTGTGGGATATTTCCCTGTTTCATTCCATTAGAAACCATGTACGGAAAAAGTCATGGCTGCAACTCCCCCATCTCATTAGCTTTGTAAAATGTTAGTGCAATTTGGCTTCCTGTACTGATGAATCCACTGGCAACTGGATTTGAAATCTGTATTTTAAAGTCAACCACCATTAAAAAGATCTTGCATTAATACACAGAAGACCTATTGTAAAAATTCATAGCAGTAATTTTGGAATTTGTTTAATTAAAGAAACTCTTGAATGGCCATGAACATCTTAAAACATCTAGGCAGATCACCTTAAAGAATTCACTTAGATAAAAGTAACAGCTAAAGAATATTGGAGTTTATATTTCCATTTGTTTTTCTTTTTCCTAAGTGTTAGATATCTAGTCTGTGTATAATTCCATCAGTTAGGCAAGCAACATATTAAATTCTCCCCCAAAAGTGACAAACTACTGGACAGATGAGTCCACTATAAGTTAGTTATTGTAGTTTAACTGCAACAATTGAAAACTTAAAGACACTTAATCTCTCTCACCTCAATGGTGGGTGGATCGTCTCTTTTTTTTCTTATCCATGCTGCAAAAGAAATAAAAATCAAATGGATTATTTCAAAGATCACAGCCAGTATTAAAACTCAAAATCACAATGAATTAGTAACAGAAAGAAAATGCTTATATAAAAAATTACAATAGAATTTGCCACAATATGACTGGGAAGTCGTATCATTTCCCAAAATATAAGGACGCAAGATGTTATTTCCCATGTCAATACTCTCAGTCTTCACAGAGGAAAGGGGGTGTCTGGAAATCACCTCTGTGAGGAGAGCTTGGGCACAGTTTACCTACCACCCTGGCTGCTAAAACAGGGATTAAAAAGCAGGGCTCACAGCCCAGGTCTCTTGTTGAGCTTGCCATGCAGAGCTGAGCTCCACCCTGAGAAAATGACAAGATGAGTGCTGAGAAGTATGAAAAGCCTTAGACCACTTTGGAGAAAAACGATTCCTGTGTCCCTGACACTGCTAAAGCCAAAACCCTACTTATGTTAGTGCCAACTAGAATTCCAACCAGGATGCAAGATACAGCCCCAAACCTGACTGCACCATGTCGTACGGCTGCGTGGGATTACTCACTGCATCGAGGGGGAGGTAGTGCAACCGAGGGAAGGTTCCCTCCATCTCAGTCAACTCATGCTGGAAAAAACAGCAGAGGAATGAAAGCAGTGGCAACGACATTTGTCCTGTGGCTCTGGTTTTCCATGATGAACCAAAATCAACAGACTTACACCCACTCCCATTGCAAACACTGATGGTTAGTGTGGGACTGACTGGAGGTAGCAATCCAAAAGGACCCCACTGCAGACAGAGCACACACACCCTCTTGGGTCTTGCTTCATTCAGTCGATGAATTACTAGAGACAGTTCCAACTCTATTACAGGCATTATTTAGACAAACAAATTCCCTGACTGTGGACAAGGCAATATCCATCACTCTTTCAAAGTACCACTACTGTAGCATTTTTTCACGCCTTTTCAATCCACACAATCGGTAGGTAATGGGTTGTGTATTTTCTAGACATTTGTCATTTCTCTCATATTTTTCAAATGAATGAGTAGCAGAAGGCAAGTGGCCAGTAATGAACAGAAGGACAAACACAAGGAAAGCCAGTTCCAAGTGCTGAGATATGGCAAAATGTTCTTTTGTATGTCTGTTTGGATAATTAAGAAATTAGAGAAAAATCACATTTTCATTATCACCCACTCAAATTCCTGGTCTGACCTGTAGCTGTCTATAAAGTTTCAGAAATGCTTTAAAAAGGAACTATTCCAAATTGTAATTTTCTAATACCATCTGTGCTGTATTTTGAGGAGAATTAGGGAATGAGTCATAGAGCAAGTCTAAAACATTAAAGCTTCAGAGTCATGCTGTCATCTCACTGCTGAAAATGCAGTTACAAATAGGGTGAAACACTAACACCACTCTGCTTCAGCAACATTATAAAACTGGTTTTAGGAGTAACAGCTTCCAGTTAACATACAAATGGAATTAAGGGAGGCAAAATGGCATTAAATAGCTTGTAATTTAGCCATGATGGCAAGGCCAACAGCCTCAATTCAAGGTTAATGGTAAAATACCTGTAATGATACGAAGCAAGGTATTACTTTTGGTTCTTGTCTATCAGATGGCACTTTCTGAAAATGTTCTTTTAAATACCGTTCTCAAACATCTTTTCTTAAAAGCAGTCCCTGCCAGCTCTTCTCAGAGGTCTTTTGGACCTAACAAAGATTAGACACAAATTTGCCATTGTGGAGAAGCGACAGCACTAAACAGTCAGCATCACCCTTTCTGCAAGTTTTATGTCAGTGGAAAGAAAAACAGCTCATTAAGATAATCCAAAATACAACCAAATCACTTCCTATTAAATCTATAGAGCCAGAAACTACTTTGCAAGTACCTGTAGCACTTTTAAACATGGAAATCTTATGAGGATTTCCTAATGCAAAATCTGGCAAGATCAGAGAGTAAACTGGCATGACTGAGACCGGCATTTCTCAGCTGGCAGTCTTGCAGACACTCTTTGTAAAAAAGGATCAACGATGCTATTAGAGAAAATCATAGCACACAAGCCTTTCCTCCTGACAGAAGTAATCTTTGTCCACACTTAGCAACAGTTCCAACATCATCCAGAAAAGCAAGAAAGTGGGAGAGATATCAGGTATAGTGAAGTACGTATACTAGACACTACCCAATAAAAGATACAGCTGGAGAAAAAAGGAAAAGTAGTAGTTTAAAATGTTTTATTCAAAAAGTAAGTTTTAAATCTTCAAAATTTAAGGGATCGCTTTCAACAAAGTACCATCGTCTGTCTTGCCACGCCTTGCGTCTGTCACATGGAAGTACAGTACCACTAGTTCTGATTCCATGGCTCTCAGCACCTAGAAAGTGCTTCATTTTTTAAAAATTGCTAGCATTTTCTTAACACATCAGCTGCATTTTAACAATTGAATACAATTAGTGATTCATAAAGAAAAATTCTTAACATTTAAAATTCTACGAAAATTAAGCTGCAGTTAGGAACTACTGCTGAAATGTAACTATTACAATACGTTTTCTTTCAATACGAGAGGCAGTTATTTTATTAATGATTTTCAGATTAATGGAATATTTCTGTGTAAAAATTTTATAATTTAATTATCTGTCTCAGTTTAACAAGCCACAAATAGAACAGTGAAGGGCAACACAGTAACACACATCCTGTGAACAGAAGCTTTGAAGCAACCAGCATTACACAACATTCTTTAATAGATCTCGATTAGTACCAAGATTCAAAAGCAATGAAATGATTCTTAAGATTTCTCATATCAAAAATTCCACTATCAGACTGTATCTAGTTAAGCACAGAAGTAATGCGTACAGTTATAACATTGTGCTATTTTTCTTTCCAGCTATAACAAGCATTTGAATGCATGGTTTTATAGGAGCTATCAGCCTTCCTTCTTTCTAATAAATGTCAGGACTACAAATCTTTTCCATTTTAATCCTAAATAAAACTTGCTGACACAAAGATGGATACCATTTTCCAAATCACAACAGGTAAACTCATTTTAACATCTCTATTGAGCTGCATTACAAAAATCATTATTTAATGAAAGATTCCTTTATTGCTACGTAGCTGAGGGAAAAATACAATAACAAAATTTACTAAAATATCTTTATAGCCATAACATGAAGTTAGTTAGGTTTAATATATAATAGTCCCTCTGTGCAAATCTATTTCTGAAATATTCTACATAAAGCACAGCTCAAGATACAAGATTAAAAGCAAAGAAAACATCATCTGAATTCAGTATATTTTAGTATACTGTACTTGTCTTGGTTTCAGTTGAGACAGTTAACTTTCTTCACAGTAGCTATTAAAAGGCTTTGTTTTGGATTTGTGCTGAGACGAAGGCTGGTAACATACTAATGGTTGTAGTTGCTGCCAGGACAGTCAAGGACTATTCAGCTTCTCTGCTGTGCCAGTGTCTGCAGGTGCAGGAGAAGCTGGGAGGGAGCACAGCCCCAATTACTAGCCTAGGAGTTGACCTTAGGTTTAGGATTGAGATCCAAATTGGCCAGTGGTCTATTCCATATCATGGACATCCTGCCCAGTATATAGGTCAGGATCTGTGCCAAAGGTTTTTGCTCTTTATAGGTCTTATTGCTCTGGGTTGTCTCCCTCCCTTGCTCAGCTTTGCAAATGCCCTTCAGTGTTTGTGGGGCAGAGTTATTGCATGACAGCGACACAGACCTAAGATGACCAACAATGGCTGGAAGACTTTTCAATGAGGAAGCAGACCTTCAGAAAGTTCGATTAGATAGATACCCATTCAAGCACCAGATGATTTAGTAAAGGCAAGCCTACCAGACTGCTGCTCTCTTTCAGAAGATAGCCATCTCTGACTGATAAAGAACAAGGAGTAACTGCGAACTGTGGGTACTGCGGCAGTAGAAGACAGAAGCTGTTGATACTGTGATTTTGCCACGGTTGGCAAATGCCGCTAGCAGGGTTGAAACATCTCTGAGAAGCTTTTAGCTGTTAATACTACCTTTACTTGGTCACAAAAACCCCAAAGGAATCAGTGTAATGACAATGATAAAATGCAAGATGGGAACACTTGATATTTCTCTACTTACTCCATGAAAGGATATACTGGGACCAAAGTTTTCTCTTAGCTCAGTATCATCTCCCTCAGGGGACAACAGTAAACACAAAGGAAAGATGAGGTAAAGCAAATATATTGCAATATTTCCTCAAAACACCCTATAGCCTCCATTAATTTACAGCTCACTGACAAATTAAACCACAGTAATGGCTATAGATGAGAAATATTTTTCTTCCACTGATTCTTTTAATCACTTTTTGCAAACTTCCAGCAAGGAGAATATTCAATGACAAGGAATTCCACAGTTTAACTACGTATGGCTTAAAATAAAGAAGTTTGTTTGCTTTAAACCTATCAGCTTCTAGGAGATGCCTACATATTATTCTCCCCAAAAAGCATGCTGAATGATGGGTAGGCTCTATCTACTACTTCTTATGCTATACGGTCCTGGATTTTAAGCCACATTTAACCCCACACTTTGCTCAAGCTCCTACAGCCTCAAGGACCCAACATATACTCCCTCTCTGCTTCCTCTCTCAGCCAGTCCTAAGGCAATTCTCTAACTTCCCTGAATTTCTTTCTAAGTCCCAAGTTTTCAGACAAAATTTTCATCAGTAGCAGTGGGAAAAAATGGTTAATTATTAACAGGTTCTCCAACTCCCTTCAGGATTGTGAAAGGAACAGTATAGGAAACCAAATACCACCATAAAAAAAAAAAAAAGCCCCATCACTATAAGCCACCACTAATTCAACTGACTTACAAATTAACACTGCAGCGAAGGCATAATTAGGAAGTTTAACACATTTAGTTCTGGTTATTCTATCAGATCCCCCTCAGGCACAAATATTTTCACATTTCATAGGAGAAAGTTATGGTCATACTTTATTTACAGGGTTTATTTACATTTTTATTAAGTAGTGATTTCCTAAACTTAATGTATCCTATTTGTAAAGGGATTACTTTAAGAATTCATAACTGTGCAGTTAAACAAAAGCCTGTATCGCTCAAAATTAAAGATAACAGACAACCTATCCACACAGCCAGGCTTTCCATTAAAAATACTGAATCTACATTCAATGGCAAAATTATCTTGAAATAAAACCAAAATATTCAGGATTTACCTTCCCATTCTGTTGGAAAGTGACCCATTTCATACTGATATGGTTGACGATTTATTGCTTCTACAAATCTTCTTTCTGGTATAATCTGCCCTATAGCCAAAAAAAAAAAAAAAAAAAAAAAAAAAGAAAAGAAAAAAAAAGGCAGTTAAATATATTTTCTATAATATTTTAATTGCTGATTATGCTATTGTTTTGAAAGAACTACAGTTATTTACCCAAGTGCAATGATGTCTACAGGATAAAAATCAAGGATTAAAACACTGAGAAGATGATTACCCACCAGATGTCAATTTGAAATGCTATGTGTTTCAGTAACTTTAACAAAAACTTACACGTTCTGCAGTTGACTTGCATTATTAATTATAAATATATTTCAACCAAAGTTATACACCTTAGTGTATGCCTGCCTCCCTTTGAGAATGCTTCTCTGAAGAACTGTCAATCAGTTTTCCATTAACTGTTTTTTCCTTCATCTGGCTATCTCCCACACCTGTGCTGGTGAGGGATCAGAAACCTGATTCTGTTCTTGAGTCAAAAACAAGCACTGTAAGTTCACTGGTTCGCTTTGCAAAGCAGTCAGGTCACATCATCTCCAATCTCTGGAAACTGCTCAGTGCATGTGAGCCTTTTCACATATGTTTGCAAACTAAATATTTTCTATGTTAAAAAATAAATAAAAAAACCCAGTAGGTAGCTCTCTGATAGGGAGCATTCAGAATACTGAAAGGGGAGCTGAGCCAGTGTGTAGAATCTGCATCTACATCCCACCCACAGATTCTACTACTGCCAAAGAGGAAGAATTAAGGTTCAAGCAGTGATTTAGCACATGGCAGACTCACTGTCAGATATCATGCTACTGTACAGAGAAAGGGTATTTTAATTTGCTTGTCAAACTAGCAGATACTGGAGAGGTCTGCAAGTTCCCCATCCCTCACAGGGAAAAAAAAAAAAAAAAAAAAACTAACAGTGTTCCCCAGGCTTTTTCTCCCAGCTTTATCCCTTCCTGGGAAGCTGATATGGAGAAATTTTGTATCTTGAAACACAAAGAAATATCTGCATGCAATATTTTCTTTTATAGTAATGTGATTAAAGCAGTTCATTCCTTCAGTGTGCTTTCAACAAGCATTTAGAATGAAGTTATTTTAAAACTGATAGCCGCCAGGCATTACTATTCACCTATCTCTGGCTAATAGCTAAACTGCATACTATTGTTCATTGTTAAGTATTTAATACAGTAAAATAAGAACTTGGATAGAAGCTACAATTAATTTTTAAAGTAACTTCTTTAGCTTTATACTATTTGATTTTAAGCAATGCAACATTTTCAGTGTTTCAGATATGCCATCAGGCAAACAAAATAGTATTGCATACTTTCAAATCCAAGATTAAGTATTTTTAATCAGTGTTGAAAGATATATGTTTTATACTTATTTGTTTTGTAAGTCCATCATAACCAAAACAAAAATACAGAATAACTTTCTTCCCATACAGAAGACTTCCAGAAAAGCTGATGACCTATCTAATTAGGTCTAATCCTAATAAGTCTCAGAATTAGCACTCCTCTCCATTGTTGGAAAATCACTAGATTTTATTGTTATCACAGCACCTTTTAACAAACTGGACATGATTTGACTCCTACACAGGTCTGAGTAAACTGACATATGCAAAAGTAACAAAGAAGTGTATTTTTCTACCTGCTACCACAACTTGTGACTGATGTTATATATCTTGATACATTCCCAAATAACACATTTTTAACTAATCTACTTTTAACAAAATACACCACTTTTTATTCTGCTGCAAGCTTCCGTAAGACTCATGTAAAAAACTCATTCTCCAGATCCCACAGTCAAATCACACTGTAAAGCCAAACTCAGAAAATTATTTCGCAAAGATGTGATTTTGAAGAATCATTACACATTACTGCTGGTGGCTTTTAAGTCCCTCTGCATTTGGGATGCAAATACAACACTAATTAACTTCAGCTGTCTGATTTGCCTTGTCCCCTAGGTTTCTTTTGGCAGACCACCACTGACAAATAATTTACACAGACTTTTCTATTGAAGATCACACTGAGGCCTCTTTAGATGTAATTAAAACCTTTTACAGTTTATAGAAGTGTTTTTTCATTCTAAAGATATTGACTATTTTGCTTTATGTTGATTAATTTATTCACGTTTTCAAATGAATGCTGTAGTCTTTGCTACTGCAACTCAAGAAATTTCACTTTTTAGTGTATACATATGAAGCAATTACGAATAGCAAAAAAAGAAACAGTATTTACAGCTTTAACTTTAAAATTAACCTCATTCTCATGTGGCCATTAGATTTTAGAAACATGGAAGAACCATTAATACTTCAAGTTGGGGTTATACAAAACACAATATATCCAAAGAACAACCGCCAATAACTCATAAAACAAAAAGCACATTACATCAGAAAGAATTTAACGGATGTACAGAATACCCACATAGGATACTCAGATACTACTTCATTTACACAAAACATTTCAGTAGCTAAGATTTGCAGCTTTGCAGGAGTTAGAAGGCAGCAAAATGGACAAGAAGTCTAAGTAAGGGACAGATCTTTCAGCAAGTGATACAGTATTTACACATTTTAGATTTATCTGCTTTCTTACTGCACATGTTTTCTCTAAGCCTTTTGTCCCAGTCTATCTGAAAGTCAATGTGTGATGACTGAAGTGAATTTGTATAAAAGCCTGAAAACAAAAGTGTTTAGCAGAAGTTAGGCAGCCTGGCAGCATGGGAAAGGAGTAGACAAAGCCAGCAAGAGAGATAGTAAGTGAAATGTGAAGCAGCAGCAAATGACTTACTGAATTATTTTCTACATTTCTACAGCCTTATCTGTTGACTATGAAGCCTAGAAACTAAGCTGTATTTCCACCACA
This sequence comes from Pterocles gutturalis, assembly GCF_000699245.1. Taxonomy (NCBI): domain Eukaryota; kingdom Metazoa; phylum Chordata; class Aves; order Pterocliformes; family Pteroclidae; genus Pterocles; species Pterocles gutturalis. Next base: position 24,351 of record NW_010125413.1, read on the forward strand.
AAAACATGGTTAACTGTAGATGTGCATAGATTTAATTTTTCAGTTTCTTCTAAGGACGAGCTCCTCTACTACAGCCAAAATAACCTAGTTGTTTCCACTGCAGTTACTAAATCTGATATATCCACAGTGGCATTGAAGAACCTTACAGATCAAAACAAAGTCAAATAATGAATAATCCCAAACTTGTGTTGTTCTATAACCAAATTATTATTCTTACCATATCAATTTTTAAAAACAATATAGAAAGATTTTAAAATGCACAGACTGAATATGCAGCCTTTGATAATTTAAGACAAATGGACTAAATTTCAGTTGCACAGCACTGCTGTAAACTTTATGATGAAACAAGCATTTTTAAAGCATACCTATTTACTGAAGCACTATATACTCTGACGAGACTATATTGTACTTCATTTACTAGCAGTACATTATTTCATCATCAGTAACACAACATAAACTTAACCTACTGAACAAAGGTTTCTGACGAGTTTTGCAGTAGTATCTTACAAAGCTCAACAGAATGGATCCCCCATTTCTTTCCTCATCTGGGAACACCCCAACAAACTGTAGTTTTTGCTAAATGTGAAGCAGTACTCAAGTTAGCAAAGCAACTTAACTATCAGCAGTCCTTCACAAAAAGCAGAAAAAGAACTACTTCTCTAGAGGCAACAAAAAGTAGAGTATTACTCTACAGGCTGTAGGAGTGGCCCATCACCTTCAGTGCAAGATATGTTCTCATCTCTACTGGAGGAGAACAAAAAGAGTTTGCTGTGAAGAAAAGGAAAAACAACCCTTTTAAAGGTGAACATTACGTTGTGCAAGCCTAGATATCTCCTTTGCATAGATTTTTTTTGCTTCTCCTCCAAAATTTCCATTGATAAGGACTTTTGTGGGAAAACAGGGCAGAGAGTAAGAAAGTAGGGCATAAAGTAAGGAAGCAATCTTGAAAGAAGCAACACTGGCACAAGGACATCACATGTACATAGGGCCTATTGGAGGAGCCTTTGCGTGACTGAGAGCTGACTGGAGGAATCTCTTCACAGTCAGCGTGCGCAGTGGTCATCAGATGCAAAAAGTTAACAAGCTATCAACTGCTTGCAAGATCAGCGAAACCCCTGCAAAATCAGCAAAACCATGCAGGAACCGGCAAGTACTTAAAAGGACTGGCGAGGGGTATAAAAGAAAGATGCTTTTGTACAATAAACGATTCTGCTTGCATCACAGAGTCTGTGCCGTCACTCGCTGCAGACTTTTCCTGTCTTGCTAGGATCCACTGGCAGCTACCCAAGGAAATGGACCTGTATATAAATCATCTTCAAAAGCTTCTCTAGGATGGACTATTGGTCCTCTGGGGAAGCTCTTACTCTTGTAAGCGCGACCAGCATGCACTTACGGTATGGTTAGCCTGATGTTGTCACAAATTTTAATTCAGGATGTCAATTTAACAAATCTGACTCTCAGTACCATCTAGATTCTGCCCTTCTTATAAGCATATGCTAAGCAATGAAGTTATTGCAAACAAGGCTTACTATCCAGCTATTTACTACTTACCAATTAATCTATCACAATGTATTAGTATTTGGCAAGCAAATATAAACCAAATAAACCTGTGTCCAGAAGGAAGACCATACATTATTCCATGAAACAAGAGCCACATCCTTTATTCCTGAGAAAATTTTTATTTCCTTACTGCAGGAATATTATTTACATGCATATATAACAGGAAAAACTGCTCAATATTGTTACTGCTTGAGTCATAATGACTAAAGGAAATTAAACACCTTATCCTGTTAGACCAATGAATTTTGCCTATTTTCTGTAAAGTAAACAGTAAGGACTTACAGGGGCACCTTCCAAACAGGCAACAACTCAGTCCAGCCCTACTTAAACCAGCCCAACTAATATTGCAAGGTAACCAGGCTTATATGGATTAATTCTGATTTCATACACCAATTTGCATCTTTTGTCTGCTAACCAGAATGATTTCAACATTGTTAGCTTCTTTGTTTATTTGGATGGATATATTCTATATTTTGCTTAATGCAGAACAAGCTTAACCCTCAGCTCTCTGAAAAGACAATCCACTTTTATAACAGATGTCAGATATCTAGAGTGTACAGCCTGCAACCTGATTCTATTGTGCAGTTAAAAACAGTTATCAATATTAAAATTTTCCAGTTTGACACAAATGGCCATTTTTTTCCCCTTTTAAATCAAAAGGTCTATCCTTGTGTGGGTCCACATTAATCGCATTTTTGCTTAACTGCTCCATTGCATGTCACTGATACACTGAATGTATGCACATACATATATATACACACTTATTTTCTATGACCTATTGCCTAATTATGCTTTCAGAAGAAGAAAAGAATTGCAGTAACATGACATGTGTAACATAGATAACAGTAATGTTCAAATGAAAGTTACTCAGCCAAAGTGCTCATAGTAAAGACATGGCACAGACCAATGAGACTCTGGAAAAATACCTTCACAGTCAGCCAGGAAGGACTGGAGTGGGATGGGAGGGAGGACCAAAAAAGAAAAAAAAAAGAACTCTAATTTTAAAAATGCATTTACTATAGTTAAAAAAGAAAACAACACAGGCTTCGGGTTTTATTGTATTTTTAATGCCCACACACCCTTCTTCTCTCCTAGTTGTATGTCTATGCTTTTTTTTTTTTTTTTTAAGACTGCTACTTCCCTAGTCTAGGACTCTGCTCTGCACATATCTGTCAAGGATGACAAGCTATTAACATAAACATTTGTCTGGATGCTGTCTCTTTGGGGAAAAAAAAAAAGTAGACACATACCTGGGTTGTAAGGCTTATTGATATACCAAGCTGTAATTTCTGAAACTCGTGACAGAACAAATATTCTAATAATGATGCAACTAGTAACAGAAGAAAACACCAGGAGAGGTGAACCAGTTATACAATGTGCAATGATAGTAACTATTTCATTATCCATTTTCCTAAGGTGATCTACAACTGTAGACCTCACGGAAATCAGGAGGAGGTGTCTTCTCATTACATTGCTCCCTCCATTTCGTTAACTAAGACCAACCATACAGTACCATGTCACTGTTAGTAGGGTTATCTTCACAGAAAGAGCTTAGTACATTTTTAGAACCAAGTCCATTAAGTCCTTTGAAAATTTCTCAATTCAAACTTTAAGCAAAAGTTAGCAGGAATAGTCTACTAGAAGTAATTTTAAAATAATTATAGGAGAATCAAGATATTTAAAACACTAACATACAGGTGCCCCACTTTCTCTTTCAAACCAGTCTCTTCACATTACAAACCCCATTTCTGTCTGATGGCTCTAAGTGCCAAAAGTTTAACAATTTATATCTGGACCATGGCCAGCTGTATTTAATGTCTCTTAACCGTTTGCTTAATCATAAACAAGTCTTTTTTCTAAACTAAAACAACTTTTGCTATTGAAAGCTAAGTTTTCAAAAAACTTTACAACAGGTGTTTTATTTAAATAATATACTTCTGTTTTATAAACATAATCAAAAAGTCTGCAGAATATTCCAGCAAATCATTAATGGAAGACACCGTGTTTTACTTTGGTCTTGGCAGAGGGGAATCTGCAAAGAACAATCCGCTATTTTTATCATAAATAAAGCCAAAACACACATGCATAGAAGTCAATGAGTTTGCCCAGGGAGGTCGTGGATGCCCCATCCCTGGAGGCATTCAAGGCCAGGCTGGATGTGGCTCTGAGCAGCCTGGTTTAGTGATTGGCGGCCCTGCATATGGCGGGGGGGTTGAAACTCGATGATCACTATGGTCCTTTTCAACCCAGGCCATTCTATGATTCTATGAAAATACTCAGTGCAAACCATGCACCGTGTGTGCCAGCATCACTCTACCCATCTCTGAATGGAATCACCTCAGAGATGAAAAGTTTAAAAATACATAAACATGCACATGCATTTATATATATATATATATATATCAGGAATTACAACTTGTCCAGCAACATCTCAAAGTTGTTTTTATTCACACCTGATTATAAAGCTGCTAATGATTCAGAGGATGGTTTCAGAGTTTCTATACATGCAAATGCTCCCTGGCAAACTGGTAGTTCTTACTGGAACTCTGACTCTAGTGCTGAAAAGCTATGAACCAGTGTCAAAGAACTAACACATGCAACACTTCTGTTAATGAGGGAGAGAAAAGGAAAAGAGAAAAAAAAAAGACAAGAAAAAAATTTTTTTAAATTAACTAATATCTTATTTGATCTTTTATAAACTACCAAAATACTTGTTTGATGTAACACATTACACATTTCCTCAAAAACTTCAGAAGTATCCTGAAAACATGGTTCAATTCTCAGTGAAAAAAGATCACTTCGTAACTTGCTATCTGATAAACTAGTATGCAAGCAGAGCAGGATAAATGTAAGAGGCTTCAAAAGCAAATCCTTAGTTTAGGTGATTACAGTGCAAAACTACACCTCATAAAGGTTTCATTCTGCATAGTCCTCTAAACACATTATTTTTTTTGGAAGTATTATTTACAGTAAAACCAATGAGAGGTAATATTGAACTTCGTGAACCTTGTGAGTTCAGCCTGAAAGCTCTCTAGGGAAGAAGTGTGGTTTGACATTCATTTCAGATCTTATCCATTATATGCTAAGTATGTGAAAACTGTCCTCTACTTGAACCCCAGAGATTCATGGTTTCTGTATTTAACGACAAAATGAATTTAAACATACTAATTTCTGGGTGTCGATTTATCAGTCTTCTCTGTAGGCAATTTGCTGTTTTACTTTTAGTTTTTATCTTTTGTCATTGTAGGACATTCAACCCAGTCAGAAGGGATACTACAATGGTGTTTGTCTAACACTAAATACTTTATTCTAATAAAATTAGAATGCTATGAACAATTATGAGCTGCTAAGCAGTCAGTGTGTATTCAACTACGTCTGTGTCATAAATATATGAAAAACAGCATCCTGTGTTCTATATTATCTTTTTAGGAGTGGCAAATTTAATAATCTGAAAATGCTGAACCTGTAACTTCCTAAGGGATCAGAGCTGATGGCTTTCATGTATCTTCACACAAACCTTATGTTTTGCAAGCCTGTTGTATCTGAGGCTGGCAGTTCAGTAAAAATACCTTTTATTGCAGTTTGTCCACGAAGCAAGTTCCTTCAGTGGACAGAGACTTAAAAACCCTCTGCTAAATGCCCATTGTCATTCTAGCCACAAGCCCTCTTCATCCGGCAGCAGGATGTAGCAACACCAGTTGCCATTCCCTGCTCACTAAAAAGCCTTGTGCCTTCTGCCTCATCAAAGCAGCATGTCCTGGGTTAACAGCTGAGACAGAGTTAACTTTCTTCATAATAGCTAGCAAGAGGCTGTGCTTTGGATTTGTGCTCAGAAGAAAGCTGATAAAAAGTGATGTTTACGCGGCTGCCAAGGTCTTTCAGCTTCTCTGGCTGTCTGCAAACAGGAGAAGCTGGGAGGGAGCACAGCTCCAGTTCCTAGCCCAGGATTTGATCTTAGGTTCGGGACTGAGACCCAAAGTGGCCAATAATCTATTCCATATCACACACGTCATGCCCCATATATAGGTGAGGACCCTCCGGAAGATCGGCCCTTTTTGGTTCCGGATCTCTTTTGCTCCGGGTCGCCTCGCTCCAGGCAGTCACTCTCCCAAGGCCTTCCCACCCCCACCCCGGTCAGCTCTCAGTCTGGGATGCTCGGACTGTTATCTGTGTTCCGTGAGTACGGTTTTGGGACTCTCCCTCCTCTGGGATCATTAGTCAGGAACAGGCTGAGCCTTGGTCATTGGGTAGGGGTGGGCAGTGTCACTGTGTGTCACTCATTTGTATATCTGTATATAGTATTATTTTCAATATTATTGTAGTTTAGTTATTAAATTGATCTTATCTCAACCCACAAGTCCTTTTTTTCCCTTTACCCCTTTAATCCTCTCCCCTGTCCTCGCGGTTGGGGAGAGGGGGGGGTTGGCTGAGTGAACAGGTGTGTGGGTTGGTCCCCAGCCAAGGGCAAACCCATCAAACAGCACAAAGCCCAACACATAGTACACCTGTTCAAAGAAACACTGTTTCATAAATGGATCTACAGCAAGCTTACTAGAAATATGCAACATTACAGTCTTTTTGCAACAAGTGTAATAGATACTAGTACAAATGCCACTAATTTGGAGAGCTGATGGATGCTTGCTGCTATAGCATGCAGAAGCTTTCTCCCAACTGTTATTTTGGGTTGTTTTGATCTATCAGATTCAAGAAAGTTTTACCAATTCCTGTCAAAATGTGCATAAATCTAAGAACTGAGTAATGAATACGTTCTGTAAATGTATAAAAAATGGCTGAAAATGGCGATTTAGCATGCATAAAGGGAATTTAGCAAGCAAACAGAAAGTGTACAATACTCTATAAATAAAAACATAGTTCAGGAAGATAAACAAAAAGGCAGTCATGCAGGGAAGAGAAATGACAGCAAGGCTATGAATTGTAAATTACATGAAAAGAAAGTTACAGCTGTGGAGAACACCAATTAAGCAATATGACCCAACACAGCAGTGTTACAGTCTGGTTTGGATTAATTATATTTCAATTATAAATCATCTGCAACCACTCATTTCCCATCTCCATTTTTTTCTGTATAAATGGAATTATTACAGCTAGCTGCACATACGCTCTCAAGGAGCTAATGCTGTTTCTGTTTTTTAGTAAGTTTTAATAAATTTTACAAAAGGATTACAGGCTTGAGATTTGCAAAGAAAATTCAATCTTATACAAGGTCTGAACACAATTACATCTAATACCATGCGTGGCACTTGAAGGATTAAAGAATACTAGTACTGCTATTTTATTGTGTTTGCTTTTCATTGCTCTTGTATTTCAGCCACAGTCAATACAAGAGTGGGACTTCTGAAGAGAAAGAATGTAAGCAAAAAGTAATTTGTCCTTTGAGATACACTATCCATTTCACGTATACACATATCCTACAGACATTTATTTTAAACAGCATTAAAAATTACTTTTTATCCTACAATCTAAATGCTACCCGTTTTCTTATAAAATACAAAATTATCCTTTGAACTGCACTTGCACTTTTTTTGTACTCCAAGACAGAGCATTTTAAGGACATATGAGAAGATGTATATATATAAACCCTACCTAGTCCTTTCACTAACAGAAGTCTCACTAATACACACTCAGATGAAAAAGCAGCATACAGATACATCAACATAATACAACAGATAAACTCCTACAGTAGTTATTTGTTCTCCCCTGTAAGGCAACTACACAAAAACTCTTGCAGAGTTCACATATGAGCAAGATGCGGACGGAAGTTCTAATTTCAGATACAGAAGGTGGAGGTGGTCCCCCCTCTAGATGTGCCAACATGGCTCTGAAGTTGGTGGTGTGGTCAGAAATGTGAGCAGAACAAGACTGAGCTCCTGACACCTTCTGTAAATGCCACTGTCAACTTGGGAGACATGTTGAATGTGCATATTCTGTTCAAAACAAGCCTCTTAGTTCATCCAGCAGATGAAATACTGGTCTTCATGGGCTAATATATGGCTTTGGGAAGAAAACAAGTAATACTAACTGTTGTGAAAGCTCAAGGAGAAAGGTGGGGGAATATCAGAGAACAGGACCTAAACGTGACACAGTCCTCACAGAAGGCCACATGTGGGACCCGGGCACTCCACCTTGCATTTCACTGACATTTTAAGTTGCAGTGATGACCACCATTTTCAAAGGAAGGCTGATAAAGGGAATAGGTTAGCATGGATTCACAGGGACAGCCTGCTAGGCAAGACAAGGCCTGACAGGGATCTTGGGAAAGAGCAAGAGCTCTTCCTTGGGAGAAGAGGAAACTTCTAATAAGACAGGACAAGTGACTACAACATGACCCTGAACATGCAAATGGTTTGCAGGGATGTCTGCTAGGCGTAGCCTACCAGAGTCAAGAGAAACACTGCACAGCCTCAAGGAAATAAAATACCTAGCAGAGACTGAAATAAATGTAGATAATGGCAGAGTCTGCCAGGGTTGCCAAAAGAAAAAACGTTTTCCATTTCATCACGCAGCTGGGTCTAACGGGAAGTTCTGTACTTTCATACATAACCTCGTGGCAAAGATACGTCTTGTGAGATGTGGTAGTCAGGATGGACACAACCAGGTACAGTGGCAACAGGGACTCCTTTCCCTCAGCTCTTGGATAAAGCAACCTAAAGGGCTCTGAAAGCATAGACACCAATATGACAAAAAATTAATTCAAAACTGTCATCTCAGGTCTAAAAAAACCAGAGGAAGTGCCCCACCCTTTGTGATTTATATTAATTATTATAATAGCATTTGACCCTCAGGATCCTTAAGAATAAGCTGGGCAGACAGGTAACAGGCCAAAAAAATCCCCACAGTTTTACTCTTGTACCCTAATTTGTTTAAAATGTATGAAGGCTGAAAGGAGGATGCTTAAAAGTGAGATATCTCAAAAAAGCTGTACACTAATTTAGAAACAACTTCCTAACACATTTCTGACTCATTAGACACTTGACATATGAGTACAGTAAGACGTTTTTAATGTTCTTCAGTCATTGTATGTTGATTTACTTTCAAGTTTGCTTATATTTACGGTAAATTTCTGGTATGCTTTTTTATACATCTTTATTATATACATGTGTTACATATATTATCCAATATTTATTAAAAGGGTATCAAAGAAAAAATAGGAAATAGATTGCAAGCATAATTACTAATATACTGTCCAAAATAATTAAAAGAATACTAATGCTTATAGTAGCTTAATTATCATCATTGTTCAGGTTAGTATGTACTTCTATAGCTTTTAATATTTAAAGTTTACAAAATGTCGTATTTCATTATATATAGAAAGAAAAAAAATCTTTACTTGGTTAGAGGTCTAAGAAAAATAAGTATTTCAAAGGTAACTGGCATTTTTTAGAAATAAAATTAAACAATGCTTCCCAGAAAGTGCAATTTAGTGGATTAATATTAGCAACGTGGAATCATTTATCTTTCAACAACTGAAAATTTTTGCCCAATTTAACTCTTATTTTACACAGTTAGGTTACTTTTAAGCCTCTATTTCAAAAGTTTGTTTCTTTAAGCTGACCAATGTTTACCTATTAGTTAAGGTATTTTCCAATAACACCGATTCTGTGGGGAAAAAAAATACATTTTAGCTGGTTTTGGTGAGCTCAGAATGGTGTAATCACTGAAGAAAGAAAAAAGCTCACATAGCCAAGGTACTGCAGCAATATCTGATCTGCTTTCAAAGCTACTTTGAGCAGGAAAAGGATAAATTGGAACAGCAGGGACCAAGGACTACCTGAAAGTCAAAGCTTTTTAGACCTTAGTCAACTCATTTAATTTATTTTTCTACTTGACTCTCGAGAGTTTCTGTGGTCACTCTGCAAGTTAGAAAAACAAATGCCCACACAAAAAGCAACATGCAGTCCCCACTTAACAGTTTTTCTTGCTTTCTACTTCCACAGTTCCAGCTTAACTAAGCAAATTTTATACTAAGCAGCAAATATTGATGTGTGTGTGATTTCACAGTATGTAAGTATCTAATCCTCAAGTATTTAAATACTCGGTTGTGTGCCCATTGATTTTGGAGTATTTTCCTGTTACTAGAAGCTAAAGCACCAAGTGCAACTATTTTAGCCAGTAAGTACATGTAAAGACTTCTATGTGAAAGCATTTGTGCTGATGTCAGTGAAAGGAAAGAAGAAAGACTGCCTTTGGACTACAATCTTTAGACTTGTATAGCTTCTAATAATCATAATAGAAGTGTTTGATAAACAGCTTCCAACTACTGAAAGAACAGGCTGTGATACTTAACTCTACAATCAAATAATTTCATTTCCAGGTACGTCAAAGACTTGTAGGTTCCTAAACTGTATTTTCATTTTTAGAGTAAAATTAAAGATAGTTCTGTACTACACTTACCAATTTAACCTCTAAAATGTAAACTCTCATAAGTAATGACATTCATAGAGATTCTCATTATTGCAAATTTATTCAATTAATCTCATTAGAATTCTAGCTTATTTCTTTGGGGTTTGAGCAGCTAAAATATGTGATACCTGTGTTTTTATATTAAGATGTCACACAAGCTCTTTCATTCTTAAATGTCTCCATATACTAAGAAACATTACTGGTATCAAAACTACACATGACTTGTGTTGCACCATACTAAAGCACAACTCTGCACTGGCCAGCTACAGAGAACTCCCTTAACAGTTTCCGGAACATTTAGGTGTCTACTGACCTCAGAATTTATTTTTGTTGACCTTCCTTAGCTTGCAAGACATGATGAAACTGCAGCATAGGATGACACGGATGCAGACTACTAACTGTGAGGAAAAGGCTTCTGAATACAACTCAGTGGGCGTAGCTGCCTTGCTATGCATTGGGAGTTGCATGCATAAATCTCCAACACTGAGAAGAAAGAAAACACCTACACATTAAACCTTCACATGTATGAAGATGCACAGGTATTTTCAAACAAAGGTGCTAAGGGAGTTAGAATTTCTCAAAGATTATAATAATGATTCTGCTTCTACCAAAAAAGAAGACACGTCGAACATATTCAACCTTCCCCCCCCCGCCCCATTCCTTCCATGAAAACATAAACAGACAGTAATATACAAAACATTCTAAACAAAATATAAATCTGTTCAATTTTATTATACTGTTTGTCTCAATGGCATTTCTTACTAATTGTTTTGACAACATGGACTTGTTTTCATTAATGCATGTTTGCTTTTTAAATGATCAACATAATGAAAGTCGTTACTCAGAAAAATAAATGCAGATCTTACACATTCTCTCCTATCTGTGTGTGAGAATGAATCAGAGGGAGCACCACCAGAGATGAGGTGAGATTTTCATCCTTGATAAAAATGACCCACTTTTGCACATTATGGTATTGTTTTTTCTATCCTGGGAATTTATCATAAAATCAAATTACCTGAATGATAAACTTTCAGTAATTACCAGTAAGAGTCTTATTTTTTAGTTTAAGGACACTTTTGATTTGTGGTTTTATTTTACGTGCTGTATGGATGACTAAACATATATTTAAATACCAAATTCAGACATTTTCAGTTCAAATCAATTAAACTGAGAAATCATTCCCTTCTGGCTGCCTATATTTTTCTTTAATCCTGGCCAGTGTAGGACCTTATTACAAGTAATTTACTACCATAAGGATGAGAAAAAAATGCTAGCCTCACAATTTTTGTCATTTCCCCCCCACTTCCCCTGCAGGCTGCTACTGTTGATGGCCTTTATGGAAATACAAATTCAATCAGCAGCTGCAAATTTCATGAGACGTCCATCTTCATGCTGAATTTCTAACTGAGTGTCAAAACAATCTGTGGATTTCTCCCTGATGAAACACACTTTGAATTGTAAATTTCTGCAATTTTCTCATGTTAGAATTCAAGCTGCACTGAAATAGAGCTAGCCCAGATATAGTGCCTACCAGCTTGAGACAAATCATTTTCCTCTCATTATATCACTCTATCATTGAAAGGGTTAAACAATAAACCATGGAAAATTACCTGCTTTTTTCTTTTACGTAAAAAATTAAATTTAATTTTCTATTCTTTTTAGTAGTAGAATAAAATAGAAAGGCCTTCAATATATTCCATATGGTCTCAAATCAGTTATTTGAACCCTCTATTCATTTTACAGTGTTTTCCCATGATAAAACATCAGATATTAATTGAAAAAAATTTTCTGTAGTGTCAAAATGGTACAGTATTCAAGAAGAGCAAGTTCAGCTTGCAGAGACCATTTCTTCTAAATCTTGACGTAAATGTTTATGGAAAAAAAGAAAATACATACATAAGTGACTAAAATTGTTTTGACCAGTTTGCTGGTCCCTGAATACAGTAAAGCAAAATAAAATTTGTGATTCAATTACTGTCTCTTACAGTAGTTTAGAAAGCACACACAGCCTAGCAGGTGTATTATAGCAGCTCAAGTATTTTGCTTAAGAAGAATATTTGTTTCTCTCTTCTGTAGATACTAACATGAAATATGTGAAACAATACCCCTTTTCCTATTTGCAAGCAAACTAAATTGTCTCTTTGTTACATACTCATTTCATTCACAAAGAGAAATTCACTGATAAAGACAATTTATCTATTCATGTAGTTAAGAACTGGCTGTCTTTGTATTTGTTTTCTCCTCTCTAGGAATAAATAAGTGTGGTGAGGTGGGTGGTGGGCTTACTGAACGTACTTCATAACACTGAAAAGAATTATTCTGTTTTGGATGTTTCAACACAAATACCATATTCCAAAACACAAGACTGCCTTTCATTTTACAGAAGAATTAAAAGGGGTATCTTCTTTTTTTATACATCAAACCTTCAGTTAATTCTCAGAATGAGGAAAGAAACCTAAAAATGAACATCTACAGAAGACTTTCAATGTAGTGAGGTTTTATCACTCTCACTATGTCACTAGAGCATTTCTTTCCTCAAGCTGCCCCCTTGGTTACCTGCACTGCATGCTCTTTTGCATCAACTGGAATGACCTGTGAATGGATCGTATTTCCAAACTCTCAAAACTAACTGATCTACACAGCTACTTCCCTGACTGCTTGCTTAACTGGAAGTATGACTTACTGAAAAAACCAAAACAAAACAAAACCAAAACACAAAAAAAAAACCAACCCCAAAATAAAACAAACAAAAAACCCCAAACCTAAAACCAACAACATGTAAGAGAACTAGTCTATTTAGAAAATCAGGTTTCTCTCAAAAGAAGGCCCAAGGAAAGGATGCTGGCATGCAGCTGTGGAAGGGACTTACATAGTGAGGTGAAATGTTATGCTCTGGCAAATAACCAGGTCACAGGGGCAAGTTGCTCAGAGAAAACTACCAGGCTCCCTTTTAAACTATGCTGATTAAACTGACCCTTATAAACTTGATATTATTAAAATGCAAGTTCCCTGCTCAGCATGACAAAAAACCTCCCAACCTTGCTCAAAACATTATTTCAACAGATCCCTGGTTTTGCTTCACGAGTCACAACATCTCAGATCAAATAATGCCAGGACTTTATTTCCGTTTCACATGGTCATATCTTTATTAGCTTTAACAGCAAAACAAAAGCACACACTCTTCTCTAATGTCAGTAATTTGATTTAGTAAAGCAAACGTTCTGTAACACACAGTGTCCACTCACAAGTTTTAGCACCTGAGTATAGCTATGGATTTTGCTAAGGTAGATAGCAAGACTGTATTACGATAGCGGAATGTATTACACTAGCAGAACGTATTTTAACAGCTGTCAATATAACAGCTTATTGAATATTGCATTATTTAGTTACATTTATCTGTGGAGTCTGCCAGAACGGAAGGGAGGCATAACAAGAAAATCTGGTTCTGTTTCTCAGAATATCCAGAGCACTATTGTCAGAGCTCACTGCAATATATGTGAAGGACAGGCACCAAGAATCCACCCTAACTATTAATACACCATCATCTGGCACTTGTTCCTCTTCAGTTTTAGGGTCTATCTTTGTCTCACATTACTTCAAAACCTCACCTTCATATCTCACAAATTATTATTTCCATTTTATCCATCTTTCAAGTTGTAGGCCATGATGCTTTATTAAAGTGCAGAGTGTTGAAGCACTTCCAAAGGGAGCTGAGTAAACTGCCATCTAACACAACAAAGTGTAGAATTTTCTGTGTGGACTCAGACATGGCAACTTCTAGGCTTCCTACCAAAACTGAAAACACCAGAGAACTTAAAAACTTAGACAAGACAATTAAAACTGAAAATACTGTTAATAAGAAACAGAGAGGTCCACAAAAGAAAACTCACTGTAGTACAAATCCAACAAATGCAATCGCTCAAAATATCGAAGATGTGCTACATATTTCTTCAGTGCCATCTTCTGGCACCATAGTTACAGCTAAACAAGTGTAGTTTCTTTTTTCCTTCCAATATAACCTTGAAAGTCATTAGCATATCAATTACATATATACGTTTAACATGAACGGTAAACTTAGGCACTTGAAAGGACCCTAATCCTGAGCAAAACAGTTTTGTAATTTCAAGTTATGTATGAAGTTGTATTAGTAGGGGAATGCAGTCATCTGTGGATACAAAAAAATGTATTAAGTAGTAACGTCACAAGTCAGATAAACCTAGGATGACACTAAGCTGACATTTTGGCAAGGTGACAGAAGCACTATAAATAAACAAAAACTCTCATTTTTATGGCATTAAGGTAACACCACCTGCATATTGTATTGGCCCCCCTCCTGATGCCCCCAAACTCACATATTTATGATTGAAATGCTTGACTACTGACTCAGAACTGAAGTTATGTTTCTGGGCTCAAAACACTTTCTGTTTATTTATGAAAATATAATTGGTTGTTTTAATAAAAATATTGCCTTCTATCTAGAAACCTTGCCTTGCTCATCTCTTTTAATGATCATGGCTAAAATGTCACCATAACATTTTTCTTGGCTTTTCTACTCAATAGCCAATAATATTAAACAGCTGATATAGCTTTGCTTTTAATTTAATAACAACTTCCACACACATATGCACAGAAGTTCACAAAGATTTCCTTTCTCTCACTTTCTTCCTAAGGCAACTGGAAAAGTCCGTAAATGGCAAGACATCTAACCAGGTTTTGGTTAGAAAGGTTGGTAGCACTACCACCTTGTGAAGAAGATTTTTGTTTTAAAATACAGGATAATCATTGACAGTATTAGAACCGGGCAACGACAGAAGTGCAGCGAATATTAAAAACAAACAAAAGGCTTAAATTTTGCTCTGTTTTTGTAACTGACAACTATTTTCTCATCAAAAGAATCTTGTAACATAAATAAGGTAATCCTTCCACTTCCAAAGCTCTAAGAATGTCTTCTTAAAAACTGACTTGGAAGTTTAACCAAGCCTTGTAATGCAAATAATAAAGTTTATTATATATAAATATATACCAGTTAAAACTACATTATTTGCAGGACTGTCAGTTAATTCACCATATGGCACAAAAGATAGGCCCTCTCTGGGAACATCAACTTTCAAACTTCCTCCACAGTCTCCATTGTTTATGGCATGTTAGCAAGGAAACACGGGAGTGACACACAGAAAACAGTTTAAAACTGCAACAGCAGCAAGCTGTCCAGTGGGATATCCTTGTCCTTTAATGGTCTCAGAAAGACCTTGTGGAAGAGCACTTGGACACCAGCAAGAATGGAGAACAGAAACAACATTACATCTTGAAAACTATCTGGCCTTCTGAAGACAGCTTTGTTCTTATATGCTCAAATTTTCATCGCCTGTCTGCTTTTATTTCTTTCAATGGCCTTTCCTCTTCTGTTGCCCATGGGAGGAGGAAACAAAAATCAGAGTGCTTCCATCAGCTGCTGGATCCATAGAAAAAAAATTGTCATATTAAAAAAGCAAAGTCCTAGTAAAATAAAAAAGTGAATGGAAATGCTTATTTTTATCTCTCAGGAAAAAACTGAAACATTTCTAGAATTCTGTAAATGTTGCTTGGATAATGACATAGAATCATAGAATGGTTTGGGTTGGAAGGGACCTGAAAGATCATCTAGTTCCAACCCCCCTGCCATGGGCAGGGACACCCTCCACTAGACCAGGTTGCTCAAAGCCTCATCCAGCCTGGCCTTGAACACCTCCAGGGATGGGGCATCCACAATTTCCCTGGGCAACCTGGGCCACTGCCTCCCCACCCTCACAGTGAAAGAATTTCTTTCTAATATCTAGTCTAAATCTGCCCTCTTCCAGTTTAAATCCATTACCCCTCGTCCTCATTACTACATGCCCTTTTAAAAAGCCCCTCCCCATCTCTCCTGTAGGCCCCCTTCAGGTACTGGAAGGCTGCTCTAAGGTCTCCCTGGAGCCTTCTCTTCTCTAGGATGAACAACCTCAACTCTCTCAGTCTCTCCTCATAAGGGAGGTGTTCCAGACTTCTGATCATCTTCATGACCCTCCTCTGGACCCACTCCAGCAGTTCAACGTCCTTCTTGCATTGGGGCTCCCAGAGCTGGTTGCAGTACTCCAAGTGGGGCCTCACGAGAGCAGAGCAAAGGGGCAGAATCACCTCCCTCGACCTGCTGGCCATGCTCCTCTTGATGCAGCCCAGGACACGGCTGGCCTTCTGGGCCACAAGTGCATGCTGCTGGCTTGTGTTCAATTTTTCACCTATCAACACCCCCAAGTCCTTCTCCTCAGGGCTGTTCTCTAGCCATTCTCTGCCCAGCCTGTATTTGTGCTTGGGATTGCCTCGCCCCAGGTGCAGGACCTTGCACTTGGGCTTGTTAAATTTAATGAGGTTTGCATTGGCCCACCTCTCAAGCCTGTCAAGGTCCCTCTGGATGGCATCCCTTCCCTCCAGCGTGTCCACCACACCACACAGCTTGGTGTCATCGGCAAACTTGCTGAGGGTGCACTCAATCCCACCGCCCATGTCGCTGACAAAGATGTTAAATAGCACCGGTCCCAGTACTGATCCCTGAGGAACGCCACCTGTCACCAGTCTCCATTTAGACATTGAGCCGTTCACTGAAACTCTGAGTGCGACCATCCAGCCAATTCCTTATCTAGCGGGTGGTCCATCCATCAAATCCATATTTTTCCAATTTGGCCACCAGGATGTTGTGCGGGACAGTGACAAGCACTTTGTAGAAGTCCAGGTAGATGACATCTGTTGCTCTTCCTTTATCCACTGATGCCATAACTCCATCATAAAAGGCCAATAGTTTTGTCAGGCATGATTCGTCCTTGGTGAAGCCATACTGTATTTCCCGTGTCTTCTTTTTTTAACCCTTCTTGAAAATGGGGGTTATGTGTCCCCTTTTCCAGTCAGTGGGAACTTCAGACTGCCATGACCTTTCAAATATGACAGTTCATGGCTTGGCAACTTCATCCACCAGTTCTCTCAGGACCCATGGATGGATCTTGTCAGGTCCCATGGGACCTGATAATAATATTGCATCACCCCATTATACACAAGGTTTATCTTTTAAGAGAAAACATGGTTAATCTCCAGTCCCTGAAAAATAGTTCTCAGTATAATATTAAGCTGTGCGCATGTTTCTTGTAAAACTTGTGTTCCAGAATTGTTCAGGCTTCACAAACTTGAAAGCCTCATCCGGAGTGAGACCATGACAGTTAATGCATAATCAAGCACATATTTATCCTTTTTCTGTGATACTACACATTAAGTCTAATTTTCAAATATTTTCTATCAATGAGATGATCAACAATAAAAAAAAAATCCTCAGTAGGCTGAGGATGTTTCACAACATGAAAATACTGCACACCTTTGATGTAACAGGAAGAAGACTAGCACTAAACTTTTTAGGTATCTGACATCAAATCCTAGCCTTTGGTGCTCATTAATATTTACAACTGCATTCCTAGTCCCTCCTAAAAGTAGCACAAGTTTCAATCGTTATTTCATAAACCTGTCTTTCCTTCACTTGCTACTTCAAACATTAGCCCAAACACCTTTCTGTTATTCTCCTATTTTTTCTTAACGGAGAAAAAAATCACAACAAACCAGCACCAACAACAGAAAACTATTTCATGGTTGCTTCAAATGACAGTGGATCTCCTCTACACAACGTTACCTCCTGGAGTGCATAAGTCTCATTAAATTTGGCAGTCAACAATGAACACAGATGTTAAAGGTTCTCTAAACTGAATTGCTATTGTAGTCTGTATCACAAATAGCAGGCTCAGAGTGCTGCCCTGATGAAAGAGTACAGAAAGGAGAGCACTGAAAAGGAACATGAGAAAAGCTCAATTTGAATGCTCTCACACAGCACGTATAGGACACCCAGGGGATCAAGCCCAG
>NW_010125414.1:0-226 GCF_000699245.1 Pterocles gutturalis
GATGGCAGTGGGATTGCTGGAGATGCCAGGGGGACAGCTAGCGATGGCAGTGGGATTGCTGGAGATGCCAGTGGGACAGCCAGCGATGGCAATGGTATTGCTGGAGATGCCAGGGGGACAGCTGGCGACGGCAGTGGGATTGCTGGAGATGCCAGTGGGACAGCCAGCGATGGCAGTGGTATTGCTGGAGCTGCCAGGGGGACAGCCGGCGATGGCAGGGGGATTG
>NW_010125414.1:295-3293 GCF_000699245.1 Pterocles gutturalis
CCAGCCGTGGAGCAAGGGGACCGCCCTGCTGCTCCCAGCATGGTCCCTTATCTCTGGAAGGGAAAGGAAATTCCTTTGCGGTGATGTGGAATTTGTCACCGGCTCTGGAAACGGGCCGTGTGGGCATGAGACACAGCTGAGGGGTCCCCAGAGGGGGATGGTTAAAGCGCTGTGCTGGAAAAAAACCACGCTGCCCTTTGCCAGCACCAATAACTTATTGTCTGTCTGTGGGCGTAGGCACCGAGCGCTGCAGCTCTGCTCAGGGAGGAGGTGATTACCAGCGCAGCTTTGCTGAAAGATGAAGATCTTTCTCCTTCCCCCTCTTTTTTTTTTTTTTTTTCCCAGTTTTTCCCCCCTCTCTTTTTTTCGGTCTGGTTCTTGTTCTGGCTGCAGCAGCGTGTGGGACAGAGGCTCATTGTTCCCGCTGCTCAGGAAACACGCCGCAGGACTGATCTTATTAGAGCTCCGGCCATGCCCGGGCCAGCCGGGGAGGGGCCGCCGGCACATCCTCAGGGGCTCGGCACGGGGTGCGGAGGAGGAGGCAGCCCGCGTTCCCGACTGCCTTGGGGCACTGCAGACACTTGGCATCGCTCGCGCAGGGCCTGATTTTTGGCGGCAGTTTCAGGGCTGTGCTCGTGCTCGGTGCCTTGGAATCGAGCGCTGGGTAGTTCAAGTTGAGCAGCAAAATTCAACGTAAAAATGTAGAGTGCTGCATCCAGGATGCCTGCTTTGGGAGCAGGGAGGGCTCTAGCAGGGTGGCAATACTGCGGTGGCTCGGTTGGTTTTAACCTGATCTGCCAAAGAAATCCACCTTTTGCAGCCATGCTGCCGGTTTCTTCCCGCTGTCCCCCACTCATTTTGGAAAACAACACCTAGCATGCTTGACAGAGAAGTCAGGAAGGTGTTAAGATCCTACAAATTTTGCATGTAGGGGGAAAAAAGGCAAGCGGAGGGTCCCCACTTAGATGCAGTGACTCGTTGGTGGTTGACCTGCTGGCCAGGCGGCACTGGGCTGCTCTGCGTGGCCACGTCCTGGCTGTGCCAGCGCTAGCCCGGAGGATGGCAAGAGCAGACGTGGGTGCTGGAGCTCTTCCAGCAGGCAGGAGATAGGGTCTTATCTCCGATTTGGAGGAAAGGCTTAATGTACCCCACTGGTCCTGGAATGACTTACTCTGAGTTACCTGAAAGCTCAGAAAAATCAATCTGATGTCACCCATTGTGGATGGTGTCCTCCCATTCCCCAGCCGAGAGCTGGCACGAGCAGCATCACCCCAAGTCTGCCCCATCCAGCCCAGCTGTGGGTTTCAGCCCCAAACTGGAAGACTCGCATCTTCTGAGGGCGTCTCAGCCCTGGTGCCTGCTCGCTGCTTCCCAGCGTTGCTGCCCGAGCCCTGGCTGACAGCGACGAGCTCAGGGGTACCGCAGGGATGGCAGCACTGCCTGCTGCTCAGGACATCCTCAAGGTCAGGAATATTTCAGTGATTTTGCTGTTAAATGTGGCTTGATTTCTGTCAGACAGCGAGGGCAGGAAACACATACCGATTCCTGGGTACGTGTGCTCCTACATCTCCCATCCCTCCAAAAGACCCGGCTCACCCGTGGGCTTAGAGACTCACTTGTAACGCAACAGCTGAAATCTGTCCCAGTTGCTCAACTCTGCCTGAGCTCAGCAGAGATGAATCTTCTAAATGCCCAGGTACCAGAAGGAAGCTGCACGTTCCCAAGCTATTTATTTGTTACTTATAAAGAACATCATTTGGAATGCACTGGCTAAATAAGAATTAATTGTGTTAAAAATTCAGGTTAACGAATGCTGTAAGAAGTTGTCTTAAGGGAAATAAAAGGGGAAAAAAATCACGGGCACTAATGATTAGAGCAAAACCCTGATGCTATGAGGACTTTGTCTCTGTGGAAGCAGGTTACTCATCTCTTCCAGAAGATACACGCATGCATTGCAAAGTGTTTATTTTGTACTCTCTGAAGTGGTTAATCTACATGCGGAGCAATGAAAAGGTGGCTTATTAGGCTAATTGCTAATAAAAAAAAAAAAAGAAAAAAAACCAGGACTACCGTGAGCAAATATTTAAAAACAGATGCAGAAGGCTGTGAAAACAAATACAATCTCATTTTTCCATGAAGTTTTCCCACCAGAAATCAGGCAGTTCAAAGAGACGTCCGGTTAATACGGTACCTCCAGGCTCCCGGCGCTGGAGCTGTTCATTAGCTGCTTCGTAATTCTGTGATGCAGAACTGGATTAATGGAAAGGTGACTGGGAAGCCACTGAGGGACCTGCTAATGATACTGCTCTGTCCTCAGAGAAGTCCTCTCTAGCCTTGCCCACGTGCGGCAAAACACACACCATCAGGATACAATGCCACATTATCACCAGAAAACACTTTTGAGAGGGGAAGGAGATGTCATCGCGGAGTGGTGCTGGGAACTGGTGAAACCCAAGATGGAAAAATAATTGCATGCATGTTTTTTAATACAACAGGATTCCCCCAAGCTCATTAAAGCGGATGAAAGTTTTAAAACCTGTATTACTTTAAAAATTAATTTACAGCTGTGGGGCTTGGTGGCCCAGAGAACATTAAAATGATAAATCTGGAAAGGTGATGTGAGCAGAAAGGAGGATTACTTTGGTCACAACATGGCCTCTTGAAGCCGGGAAGGGGAGATGTGACAGTTTGGTTGGCTGCCCCGTGGTTACCTCTGCTGTGCCGTTTCTGGGCTTAACCCAGATTTTAAAATATTGGAACAAAACAGTAAAATTTCCTCCCAAATGGCGTGTGATCCAGAAACAATCTTGGTGCCTCTCTGCTTCATTAGACACCAGCTTACATGGCAAGGAAGGCGATATGGCCCAACATCATCTCACCGGACCTCAGGAGAGCCCCCGCAGAAGCCAGACCCCCTCACGGGCTCCTGGGACCGGCTCCGCTGCCACCCCTGTGCCCCCCACTACAGCACCCTGCAGCCAGCTGGATGGACTCAGAA
>NW_010125414.1:3418-3682 GCF_000699245.1 Pterocles gutturalis
GGCTCCGGCGTGCCGGGTCGTTGCCAGGCAGGGAATGCTTCCCCCTGCACAGCCATCGCCCTCGGCTGGGGCATCCCCGGCTGCGGGAAGGGCTAGGGATGGTGGGACAAAGTGAGGCAGCTCTGCCAAGCCCTGCAGGGAGACGGACCATCTTTTTCCTCAGTGTGTAAGATGCCAAGCACCAAGGAACGAGGTGTGTTGGGTACCGCAGAACAAAGGCTGGTGGCAGGTTGCATGCAGCTCACACCAGCTACCTCTGCTGGG
>NW_010125414.1:3786-4070 GCF_000699245.1 Pterocles gutturalis
ACAGCAGCTACTCCCGCAAAACCACGCACGGGGCGTCTGCGCGTGCAAAAGCCTGTGTTATGGGTAAAAGCCCGTGTTATGTACAAAAGCGAATTTTGCACGAAATGGTACCTGTTCCCCTGGGCAGTAACTTAACGGGTGTGTGCAGGGCGAGCCGGCAGGGCGCAGGGAGTGCTTCCCGATTATCCGCAGGTTTGGATGTGCAGCTGGGGATGAAATCACTTCCCAGGAATGTGTTGCCTCTGTGTGGCCCGGCAGAGCCCACCACCGGCTGGTGCAAAACA
>NW_010125414.1:4218-8848 GCF_000699245.1 Pterocles gutturalis
CACATCCTGCCCCCCTGTATCCTGCATCCCCAGCATCCCACCCCCACCGTAGGGGGAATTTCCTACGTAAAGGTGGTTTCTCCCTGCAGAGAGTATTCCAGGGGTCCCCAGGCTGTGCCTGCCGCTGCCCAGACACGCTGAGACCCACAGGCAGAACGACCCCCGTTAACAGTGGGGGGGGGGACAGCCCTCCCCTCGGCCACCCCTTCCTGCAGGCCAGCCTCTCTCCTACTGCCTTTATTATAATATGCTTCTCGTTTCCTTCTCTTCCCCAACAAATTAACTTTAACAGTAAATTAACTTTATTCTTTTGCTGGTTAGCCTGTCAAATGAGAGCAAGGCAGGTTTTTCCACTGGCCCATTCGGGGGGCCCCACGCCTGGCCGGCAGCGCGCGGTGACTCACAGGGGTCCAGGCTGCCTATTGAAGAGACCGGAGCCCGAACAAAGCCCCCATTCACTCCAGGGCTCTGCTAGTTTTTTTTCTTTGAGCTCTCACTGCTTTATTTTTATTCTTTCCCAAACATTGTTGGCTAATTTCATTGACAAAATTCATAACTTGGGGTTGGAGAGCTCGCTCCTATTGAGCTATGAGCGCTGGGGGGTTTTGTTTTTCTTTGCCATGCTGCCCATCTTCCCTCGTCCTCTGCATCCTCCCAAAGCCAGTTTCCAGCCAGTGCCGTGCCGAGGGATGGAGCCGAGGGACACAGCCCTGCACACAGCGTTTAGGTGATGCTCAGCTTTTGGATGGGGAAGAAAAAACACCATGACAAGATCTGAACCGGCAGCAAGAAGGCGATGCTGGGGGCAGCGAGGACGAGACCGCAATGATGCACTACAGAATTGAGGGACCCTTTGAAGCAGCAAACATATAAAAACAAAAGCCTGCTTAGCTTTTATATCTGCAATGCTCTGCATCCAGTCCAGTTAATTACAGCTATTTAAAAACATCTGCATTTCATAAAGAACTAACTTTCCTTCCCCTCGGGCTGCCCCTCCTGAGACATCTCTCTCCAGGCTGCCGGGTTACACAGCGATTGTAATCCCCGGGTACCTGACATCACCACCGAGTGCAATGCATTCTGGTTTCAAAAACAAGAGAAACAATATTACTCAAGACTGGCCTGAGCCAAAATCCCAGCTCCAAACACCATCATTTTTTTTTGGCAAAGCTCAGAGCCGGAGCCTAGCGCGGCAGCCAGGGCCCCCGAGTAAATGTTACAGACGCGGAACGGAGGCGGCATTTCGTGCTTTGGTGAAAAAGAGGACATCAGCCTGCCTGCTGACCCAGAGGGTTTTAAACACATGCAAGCAGGGAGCAGGGCACAACTGCCAGCCACAGGAGCATCGCCATGTGATCGGCAAAGAGCTGCACAAAAACTGCGCTGGAGGTTAGAAACAGCGTTAGCCAGGACCAGCCCCTGCCCCCAAACCAGCCCTTGCCCCCCAAACCAGCGCTGCCCTTCTGCTGTCCCTGGGCATCGCTGCGAGACCTGCAGCCCCCTCTGCCCCGGCAGTCACAGACCCCTCATCCCATCCAGCCCACGAGAGACCTGGTGCCAGAATTTGCCAGCCCATCATTTTGGACAGGGACACGGGCTGGACCAAAAGCAGGCTCCGGCGGTGGGAGCAGGCAGGCGTTATCCCGGGCATCTCCCTGCGCCAGCCCAGCACCAGCCCAGGCAAACGCCCCAGAAAGTCCGGTCCTGGCTAAGGCACTGCTGTCTGCGCAAGATGCTGCGGGTTTGTGCCCTTCAGCTGGAAAGAGGCAGAGTCTGCCTCAAAAGAACCTGCAGCAAGCTTGTGCATGTTATAGCTGTACATACAAACACACATAATGTATACACATCATTTGGTTCACAGCCCCCAAAGTGCACTCAGCTGGTACCCAAAGCAAAGCCCTTCACGGCGTTTCACACAGTGAATCTCTTTTCTCCTCCTCTCAGGAGGCAGAGGCTGGTCCCAGGGTGAGAGCACGGCCGCAGCACCAGCCCCACTCCCCTGCAGGAACCCCCCCACGAGCTGCCGCCTTTTTGCTTTGCTAAGCTCTCTAGGCCAGGTCTCTTTTCTTGTTCATTTATCAGCTTGTTTCCCTGCAGAGAGGCAGCGGTTAGAGGAGCAAGAGTGTGTTTTTCGGTCCACAGAGCAAGCAATTTACTTTTTGAGGTTGTTTGCCAAAACCACATTCCTGCGTCAGCTTCCAGTCCGAGCAGAGGGGAGGCTGAGATCAGAAACCAGAGTCGTGGGCTGATTTTGCTCAGCCAGTTTTGCTCTTTGCCTTGTGCGAGAGCTGAGCTCACTCAAGGGTTGAGACGTCCTCGGCACCTTCACATCTGAACAACAAGCAGGGAAAGAAAAAAACCACAAGATTTCCTCTGCAGTCAGCAATACCCAATAAATTCACAGCAAGAGCAAGCCTTTAAAGGAAAAAAAAAAAAAAATCCCCCAAACCAAACATTTTATCCTATCCTGGTGTAACTGGGGAGCAAACTTAACAATTAATTTTAAGGATGAAGTGAAAAGGAAAGGGATAAAAGCAAGTCAAGCCGAGCACCGCACCCCGCCGTGATCACAAGCAGCAGGCTGGGTTTGCAGCGCGGAGGAACCAGCAGCTCTGTCTGTCGGGCTCCACGTCGGCGTGGCTGCGGTGGGAGTCCTTCGCTCTCCTACACAGCTGCTGGGAACTGGGTGCCTCCAAAGCCAGTCACTTAGGAAACGATGGGCAGCCTTGACCGGGAACCGCCGTGTGCCGGGAAGGGTCAGGGGGGTGGGTGTGGGGCTGGGCTCCATCTCCCTTATCTCAGCTTCATTTGGCTTAATAGGATGATTCCTGGTTGGTAACTGTGTACACTGTCCCTTGGCTCCAAAGTAGTCTTGGAAGTGCCTTGGATGGACATGAGATGGCTTTGCATGGATAAAAGGATGCTCCGGTGGTGCAGAGACATCATAAGTGCTGCTGGCTTTCACCCGTGGGGAGCCAGGTGGGGGGTGGACAGTCTGGCTGGGGACGTGGGGCCTGACCCCCTCTTCCCTCCTCTGCGCTTTGGCTACCTGCACGGCTGCCTCTGCTTGCCTGCGGGCTTGGGGCCACCTCTCCGTCCCCACAGCCAGTGGTGTGGGATTGCCCCTCGCCGTGGCCACTTAGCCTGGCTGAAGAGGCTGGAAGTGGGGCCGTTGCACGCCCAGGTTTCCCTCAGCATCTTCCCTTCTTCCCAAAGCCCTGCTGGGTCTCTGAGCATCACGAAACTCTTCCAACCACAGCAGACTGGGCAACGTCTGGTGCCGTGAGAGAGATGAGGTGATGGAGGTGATACTCCTGGGGTGCCCCAGGCTCGCTGGGGGTGGGCACATCACCTGTGGCACTCCCCGGGGCTGTGTGGGTGCCCTGCTCCGTTTCCCAGGTCCCACAGGCGCAGTGCCACTGACAAAGTCCCTGCGGAGAAGTGGCCCAGCCCCAGCACGGGGGGACATTGCTGGCAGCCAGCCATCCCTTTGCAAACCTCCCAAAGGCAGTCTGCCATTCCCAAAATGCAAATAATTCCTTAAGAAAAGATGAGGAGTCTGTCCTTGCACATCTTTAAAGAGCAGTTTACTGAAAAAGAAAATAATCTGCTTTTGACACCTGTTTCTGCTTTCCTTGCTTCCACAAACACCCTCCCACCTCCCAGGGTGCTGGCTTCCCTCTTGATTTCAGGCATTATATCACATCAAGGACAATTAAATATACACTGAATGCTGCTCCTAGATGGGCTTTTTCGTGTACATGATAGCTCTGGGTTGTGCAGGGAGGCAAAGCAAAGCCCTATGGCTGGGCTGAGCAGGGTCCTGGCACCGTGGTCCATCCTCTGGAAGAGCTACTAGCCCCTTTCACCAGCAGCACTGGGGATTATTCTTAAATCTCTTGGCTATTTTTTTTTCTCTCCCCATTGCCCTTCCCTTCTCCCATCTGTAATCCTTCCATCCTGGGTGTTTGGTTTGGTGTCAGGACCCCAAGGCACTGGCCCCCATCCCTGCCCAGGATGCTGTGGGTCTCGCTGGCTCTTGCCCAACCCAGAGCATCCCAGGAAATCCCATTGGCGCAAGGGAAGAGCCTCATTACCCCTCCAGAATCCCCAAATACCATCCTTCCCATGGGCTTTCCGTCACCATCCATCGCATCCTCACTGCTTACCCACGCAGTTGCCCCAAGCCCAGCGGGGTCTTTCCCCCTCCATCCCTGCAGCAGCCGCAGACAGGGGGGCACAGCCCGGCTCGGCAGCTGCTGTGTCTTCAGGGCAAATACATCCTTCAGTGGAAGGAAAAGGATTTGTCTTTCTACATGCAGAGAAGATATGGGGGGGAAAAAAAAAAAAAAGCTTATTGTATACCAGAATACCTTCCTCCCTCGCCAAAGGTCAAACTTAGATCCAATTTCAGTCAGGAGGGAGACGTCTGTCAGACAAGCACTAATCACTATTTAGCATTCATATTCACCTATTAGAAGCTCCATGCTGTAAACATGTCTATGAATTAACAAGGCATCTGGCCTCTCTTATACAATATGAGCAGCTTGGATCATGAAGTGTCTGCAGAAAATAAAAAGTGCCTTCCATCTGTCTCTCCCAAATATCACTGCTATCACCAAAGCAAACA
>NW_010125414.1:8861-9613 GCF_000699245.1 Pterocles gutturalis
TCGGCGCGGCCCCCTCCCCCAGAACGTGTTAGTCAAACAAAAACAAGCATTTCACAGGGAGCGCTTGACAGATCTGAAACCACTCCGAGGAAAGAGGCGCAAATTAAGAACGGAGGGGGAAAAAATCAGCTGGAAAATAACTGGGGAAAAAAAAAGCTTCCTAATAACAAAGTCTCCTGTTAGCACTCAGGAATTTTTCCTCGCGCTGGCGCTGCCGACACCATCAGGAGGTCAGCGCTGCGCAGGCGCACCAGCCACCCTCCCAGGTCTCCTTGCTGGGGTGGGATGGGAGAAAACCCCCCTGGCTCTGTGTTTGCAGGTGATGTTGGGATGCTCTGGATGGGACCTTCTGGTCTGTGAGAATTCCCACCACAGACGCTTGCAGTGCCAAGGGTTGCTGCAGGATGGCGATGACCCTTGGAAGGGCCAGAGACTGGCCTCCATCCTACAGCGTGAAAAAGGCAAAGCCCAGGTAGCCCTGAGCCACCAAAACTGCCCTGGGCAAAGGCCACGTCCCCAACTGCTGGGGGACAACTTGGCGTGACCCGCCAGCTTCAGCGGTGCCACCAGTGCAGGCTGCGAGCCCCATCCCCACCACGGGCTGGTTTTTCCCTCTAAACCAGAGCCCGGCAGCTCATGGCTCTGCTCCCCCGCTGCCTGGGAGGGACCCAGGAGAGCTAAAGGCGGGTCATCTCTGCCTGTTCCGGATCTGCAGGGAGAAGGGGCGATGCCGGAGGAGCTGTGTGGGCGCA
>NW_010125414.1:9717-9942 GCF_000699245.1 Pterocles gutturalis
TGTCACTCGTGGGTCAGCGGGACCAGTGCCAGAGCCGGGGCAGGAGACCTCCCGTCCCCGCAATACCCAGCTGCTGCCCTGCTGTCCGTGCTCCCCCCAGCTCCCCACCTTTCCCCCCCTGCTTTCCCAGCCCGCTCCAGATTTCACCTCCTGTGCTTCCCGGGGAAATCTGGCTGCTGGCAAATGGGGGGCTCTCAGCTGAGCTGAGCTTTTGCCACGGTCTGG
>NW_010125414.1:10084-18631 GCF_000699245.1 Pterocles gutturalis
GAGGGTCTATGCCAAACCCTGGCTTTGTTTTCAGAAGATAAATTTAAATCAAGCGGAAGGAAGAATGAGGTTCATAAATCAGGCAGCTCTGAAAACGAGGCATGAAAAATGAATGAATAGAGCGCGGGTGCGAGCGCCGCTGCCCCAACGTGCTCCACCGACAGAGCCCACCCGCAGCCCCCCGCCACACCGGGCAAAGCCAGACCCTCCCTGCGGCACCCAGCTCCCCTCCGCCGCTGGAGACAGACCTGTCGGCTCTCTGATAGTTTTTCTCTTGCTCAGTTTGCATCTGCACAGAAAACACCCTCCCTTGGCTTTAAGCTGAGCTCGGGGGGTGTGAGGGGCTGGGTGGGCTCCAGTCCACGGGCTCAGCCTCCGCCTTTTCCCATCCCAGGTGTAAATAACCTTTTTTTAATAAAAGCCAACTCTTTGGATTGCCTGAGATGTAAAAGCGTAAAAACAGGGGAGCAGAGGGAAGTAATGGCTTTCTGGAAGTGGTTCTCACATCCCCAACACACGTGGATGAAGAAAGAAGAAAACCAGGAGGTTTCCAGACACTGAAGTAGTTGGCTACCTCACATTAGCCTCTTGCCTTCCTCCCTGGCCAACCAGCTGCTTCGGTGACAGTGATGCAGAGGAATCTAGCTCCTCCAAACCATCCTCTGCGAGAGCATCTCTCTGGAACGGGGCTGAAGCAGCCTGGCTGGGGGCACCAAGGCCACCCCAGCACCGGGACCTGGAGCCGCACCTCTGCCACCAGGCCACAACACACAGACCTGGGTCAGATCGATGGGAAACCCTCACAGCTCGGCAGCCTCCAGAATGAGGTCTAAGTGCATCGGTAATCACGTCCACAGGTATTTGAGCTTTGCAAAGCAAAAAGGCCCCAACCAAACGAACCCAGTGTGGCTGCAGCTGCTGGGCTGGGACCCGAACTTGTAGGTTCTGAAAACACCCATTTGACATGCAAATATTTCAAAGACATAATTCAACCCCTGGCTTAGGAAGAAACGGTGGGAGAGTGGCCGGTGGCTGACAGGCAGCCCAGAGCAGCTGGTGTTGAGCTGGAGAAGGTTGGAAAGAAGGAGAAGGAAGAATGAAGAAGGGAAAATTTGGTTTTAGCTTCCTGTAAGGTGATCTGGAGTGGCCCCATCTGGGGGACCTGGTGGCTGAAGAAAGGTTTCACTGAGCATCACCATTCAGAACATCACCAGGATCCTTCTTACATCCTGCCACTGGGGAAAAGCTTTTGAAAAAGTGTTTTCCTTCCCGTAAGGATTTACCTGCCTCTGTTATACCATGTTAACTACTCACACTGCTGCAAAAATCTGACACGGAAGCTTCACAGCCACCAAAGCCGCACTGCCAGCTCCAGGGCCAGGACATCACCTATGTGGTCCCACAGGACCTGGGGACAGGAATGGCCTCAGGTGGCTTTTCCCAGCCCTTGGGTGGCAACGAGCCCTGAGGCTGCCCTCCAGTCACACTGCTGCCTGAACCCAGTCCCAGGCCACCAAAATCAACAGGGAATTTGTCACTGGTCTCTATGGGGACAGGATGGGGCTCTGCACACACAAGGAAATGCTTTGAGCATGAAAGTTAATTTAGAAAGAGCTCATCTCCTTGTGTTCAGAGACACGGAGCAAGGGAAAAGCACGACAGATTTGGGTATATTTTAGCTGAATTATTGTCCACTGGGGATTGAGCTAAGACCACAAACATTATTTCACTTTCCAGTGACGCTGCAGTGATGAATATGGGTTTCAAAGGAGAAAAGCTGTGTGGTTCTTGTTTCTAATCTCGAGTCGTTCCTCCTCCTTTGGAGGTTAAGCGTCAACACCACAGTACTCGGACGCTGAAACAAAGGCTCCCATCCCTTCAGATGGCATACGGGTCAGCAGGGAAATGCAGCGATGCTTAAACCACACGTATCAAAATGCAACAGAATTTCGCACTAGGCTCTGTTAAAAATATTCAGTTTAATTGATTTTTTAAAAAAATCTATTATGCTGCTCTAGGCACAGCTATTGATCTGCAGCGCTGGAGAAGTAATGAAGAAGCCTTCAAATCAATAAGGCCAAAGTATATCTCAAACCGTATCTGCTCCACCAGCACAACAGGGATGTGGCCAGTGAAATTCCCTAGACGGGGCTGGGAGTATGAACAAACCTGTCCCGATGACTGCAAAGATTTATTTCTATTGGCATAAACATAACTAATGAAACCCTGACGACTCTTCACGTCCACGAAAGCTGATAATATATCGCGGTGCTCACAACGAAATGAGCAAGAACACATTTGCAAAGGAGGAAAAAAACCAACTCCCTCAACCGTGAGCTGTATTTTCTTCTTGGTGCCCTTGATTCTCCTCCACCCCCTTCCCCCAGCCAGGATAATATTTCTTCTCAGAGCTCTCGTACGGGTTTTAACATGGCTTTTATAAGTCTCCAAGGCTGGAGTTTTAGGTTTTCTTTTATCCCTCGCTGTCAGGATGGAGTAGGTAGGCAGCTAGAATCACAGGCTGATAATATTGTTTGGGGCTAACAGCCTTATCTTATCTTGTTCCTATTATTCATATTACCTTAGAGAAGCCACCTGGGGCCGCACACAAGCAAGATTCAAGGAAGTGACCTCATTAAAGTTCAGACGCCTATTTACTGCCGTCAGAACAGCTGGACTAACACAGCCACCCTTTGAACTCGGCTGGCACCTTCCATCCGAGGCTTTGACGTGAGCCCTTTCGCACTTCACAGCACCGCGGAGCGGAGGAGCCGGAGTTCATCAGCACCGCAGTGACTTTGCCTCCAAAGGCTGGGATTACAAAAGGGATTTTCCTGGCTGGACACCGAGGGTGGCTGCAGGCACGGCTGCGGGGTGATGGCTGGGGTGCAGAGCCCAGCAAACCCCACCATGGGCTGCACCCCCAGAGCCCGGCTGCTTTGCTGAAGATCCCCCACTGATGGAGCAGAGCTGCTCAGCGCTTTATTTCCCAACGACAGCTGACGCTGGGAGAGATCTGCTGGTCCTGCTGTTCTAACCCGTGCAGCCAAAGCAGCACGTCGAGCACAGGGGCAGCTCTGCCTCCGCACCAGTACTGGCTGCTGTCTGGCTCGGGTGCTGAGCCTGGCGGGAATAAGCTCCAGGCAGGTTTAAACCAGGGCCAGGGCAGAGGGATCCCACTGCTTTGGTGACACAGGGCTCCGAGGGGTGCAGGGCAGTGTCAGGACTGTCACAGTCACTGAACACTTCAGTCGGTTTCAACCAGCAAATTTATAATTTTTTTTTTTTTTTTTTTTTGGGAAAAGACCTGAGCGTCCGAAGTTTAAAAATATGGTAATGCAATTAGCGGCTTTGGCAGGCTAATGAAGCCACTTTAAACCCTTGCAAAAATACCATTAAAAGAGAATGCTTAAGAGCCTCTTCAAACTTTCCAAAATGAGAAGTACGTTCGTATTCAGAAGATGCCAATCTAGTCTCCTTTCTCCAAGGTTCAAGATTAATTAGGGACTTGTTTAGTGCATGAATGAGGAAACAAATGAACTCTTGGATCGCAGAGCACTGGAACCAATTTTTTAATCATTTTTTTTCTTTACAATTACATTCCTATCAAGAAAGTCTTCATTAGACTTTCTGTCACGGGGCCACATCATGTCAGGTAACTACTACAAGTGCTTGGCTTTCACCCAAAGACGGAACAATATGCATTTTCTCAGGAAAAAAATACTTGAGATATATATTTAATGCAGTATTTTCTCATTAAAATGCTATTGCATTTTCATAACAAATACATATAACCCTTCCTCCAAGATTCCCTCAAAACAAATGATTTAGAAAAGACCAACAGTATCTTCCTCTTTCCAAAACCAGTCTGGGTATTTAAAGATTACCTTTGAAAAATATATTAATGCCTGATATAAGAAGCGCCATACAATGGAATGAGATTACTAAGGTAAGCAATAATGGATAGAGCGTGAATACGTTCAGACTAAGTGTTAAAAGAATGGGGTTTGCACGTTTAGTGAAGGAGAAAGGAAAAAGGAAACAGGTCTCCTTTTTTCACACTCCCTTGCCCACACACTAGACTTCTTTTGATGCTGAGAATTTCTCCAGGCAGAAATAAAGCATTAAAATAGAATCATTTGCAAAAAGGGTGGGAAAAAAAAGCCTTGTGCACTCTGATACTGGCGTGACCCTAATTGCTGTAGTCAAAGCAAAACTCAGACAAGGTTGTGTTGCAAAGTGAAGACACGCACCACGGTGGGAAAAACTGCCAAAGACACTGTTTCTGCACCGCTGGTTATAAGCTTTGACTTATTAAGAAGTTTAATTGCAGTTAGGTGAGCTGGATCCACAAGGCAGCCTCACACCACGGTGGCAGGAGCTCCCTGGGGTGGTGAGGTGGCCTTTGTCCAAATGGCTCTTTGGGGACTCGGGCATGCCCAGATTGGCCTCTCTCAGTTTTTCGGCTCTTTGGGGGACTCGAGCATGCCCAGATTGGCCTCTCTCAGTTTTTTTCCTACAAGTGATGAAGAGCAGGAAGATTCAACCCACAACCCAACGCTCATGATGTGGGCTGGGTAAGAAGCGGGTAACACGTAATGATGGCTGGCAGATCTCCTCACTCTTTTGCATTAGTACCCATTTATTGTTGTCTGGACCTCTACCAGGGTGAGCAGGTAATATTTTCCTAAGTGGAAAGGTAAGCGTACAATTGCCATAAAGGATTTCTTCATTTCTACCTCTCTTATCTCCTTTGAGAGATTGCAGATCAGATCTGCACTTCCCAGGACACCCTTCCACGGGCATTTCTAAATAAAGTAGCGCATCACCTCTTGACCACTCTCCCTAACCTTGTTTCTATCGGACAGCGTAACCAAGTCCACGCAACAGATACCCTGCTGAGGGGCAGGCTGCAGCACTCATTTCACTCCTTACTTCCTTAGCACGAGCAAAAATTTAAGATATATGGGGAGGAGAGGATTTTGCTGAAAGACCATAAGAACTTGCAGTATCTTTGCATAGTAACCATGGACAGGCACAGAAATCCAGCTTTTTTTTCTTACAGAGCAGCAGGCGAACCAGCGCAGCCCCAACCACAGGCACCTGAGCAGTGCAGAAGGAGCTGTTTTGCAAGTGTCCTGCCACCACTTTGCACAAGCTGCAGGGAAACCCTGAGCTGGCCAGGGACCAGAAGTCTTCGTTTGAAGATCTCTTACAGTACCTCTGGAGATCCATGTCCCAATGGCTCTTAAGTCACTAGAGGAACTTGTTTGTTGGACTTAAGCTCATTCCTGGGGTTGGGATTGTGTCCATTGTAAAATCTGGCAGGTTGCAGCCTCCGCCCAAGAAATCCCAGGCATCAGTATCTATTCTTTTCCAGAACTGACTAGTAAGGGCTGTACGAGGAAATCTCCTATCTGCCACCCTTAGCCAATGTTATCAGGCTGCAGTGAAGACCACAAATTCCATTTTGCATGTCTTAACCACTGGGTAGTTGTTCTATGAGTCTCTCCCTTAAGGTAGAGACCAGGTACTGTATTTCTACTTGTGTTTCAACCTGTCTGAAACCATGTCTGAACACAGGATGGAGAGGGGGAAGCTACCCCAAACTGCCAATGTGCCCGGTACCGTCTCAAAAAGGATGCTGCAGCCTCCACCTTTCACACGAGTGCTCCGAGCCTGGCACCACCAAGCGATGCTGATGCTAGAGCAGGGTGTTTAATTAGTAAAGAGAGCCAAAGTTTTCTAAGAAACAGAAGAAAAGGATCTTGTATGTCAGTGGAAGAGTTACGGGATAATAAAAGGCTCTGCCAGCTGCCAGCGAGATGTGCAGAGCACTTGCACGGATCTCAGCAAGCCCCACTCCTGCTGCTGCACTGTCCCGGGTCACTTATTTGCATCAAAATGATGAAAGACTTGATTGAAAGAAAAGAAAAGAAGCAGCATGCAAATCTACCATTCTTCTTGTCCCATTATAACCCTGGGAGCCTTGAACCAAATTCAGTGCAACTCTGGAGATGTTTTGCTTTCTTAGGAGTCCAAAATTTGCAGCTCAGGTCCCTCCTTGTCATAAAATACCTGTTTGCATTAAGTGACTGTTTCCCTTGTCCGAACAACAACACTAAGTCAGACAACAATTAAGAAAAGGTGTCATTCCCAGGGAAGATGAGACTGTTTGAATGCAGGACTTTGGAGATCAGGCTTATGCTAAAGACCAGGCGAAGGTGGGTTGGTTTTTTTTTTTTCAATGCAGATTGAAAAATTCAGTGCTTTGTGACCACTGCTTTATTCTAAGTTGCCTGGATGGGCAAAGTCAGCGCACACCCCGAGCTGTGCCTTGCTGAGAGTGAAAGCCTGAGCT
The DNA here is from genome assembly GCF_000699245.1 of Pterocles gutturalis. Lineage (NCBI taxonomy): Eukaryota > Metazoa > Chordata > Aves > Pterocliformes > Pteroclidae > Pterocles > Pterocles gutturalis. Next base: position 16,446 of record NW_010125414.1, read on the forward strand.
GTAGAAAACAAGCCCCAGTGAAGAGGAACTTTGCATGGGTGTCGGGCATCGATCCCCAAAGGGCATGTGCCCAGAATAACCCTAAAAGGAGACAGCTCCAGTTTGTGCACATCACCTATTGCCAGTCTCCTGGCACCTTCCAGCATGGCCTTTTCCTGAGCAAAACCGGCGCTGCCTGGCTTTGGCTTTAAAATGTTGCCTCCTGCCTGCTTTAGGGGAAATACTGCAGAGCTGCTGCCGCTGCGTTTCGCTGGGTCTGATCACACCGGGTACTGGCAGACCTACGGCAGGTGTCACAAACAGGTCCCTGAGCAACGGCCAGAGAACAGCAAATCCTGGAAACGGAGCATGGAAAGAGAGTTTGCAAACTGCTGTGGCTTGGACACTCTGCAGTTCAAGAACATGGAGGAACATCTACAGCTGGACTCTAAATAACCAGGTTAACTCCCCTCTGCAAATACACAAAACCCGCTGCCCTGAACCCTGCTGCTCTCTCGGAGTTTTAATAGCTTTTTGCAATAAAAACCAGCGAGTCCCAAAGGAGAGCTCTCCAGCTATTCACAAAGATGTTGCTAAATCCCTCTACACAACATATCCCACTGCTGGAATGTCCATCTCTTCCCTGGCAGCTCTCCTTCCTGCCAGCCAGGTAGAGGCAAGGCATGTAATCATCTGTGTAATCTGATTTGCAAGGTTAACTGCCCTGGATGATAAATATGCAGGGATTTATGACCATGAAGAGGTGTGCTACCTAAGGCTTCAAGAGAAAAGCACCACGCTTGCATCTCCCTTCTCTCTGCCTCTGAAAGAAGGGAAAGGCAGCTGTCAAGATCCAGAAATTACCATGCCCTAATGGAAGATCCTCAGATTGACTTGGTTTAATTATACAGTTCTATCATTTCCTGAGCATTCCCCATCCCATTAGGAAATGACGGCAGTAACGCAGCTAATGGATTCGCGCTGTGCAAACAGCCGCGGGGCTGCGGGCTCCCGGTGCGGCGGGTGTGCGGGAACGTGGGAGCGCTCGGCCGGTGGGGACCCGGGGGTCCTCTCCTGCTGCAGAGATGGGGGTTTGCTTGCTTGGAGGAACATCCAGTCTCCCTGGGTGGAGATGCAAGGCCCTCTTTGACAGGCAAAGATAAACCCCTGGCTCGTGCTGGAGGGAGCACTGCAGGCTGGGCTCTCCAGCAGGAAACCCCCTGGGGTGTGGGGTGCCGAGGACAGGTCAGAGCTGGGCACAAAGAGGTTTGTTGCACAGGGACAGGAGATAAAAACTATTAAAACAAAATATCTCTCACAAAAAAAAAAAAATGTACCTTGCATGGGAAAAGAAATATGCAAAAAAAAAACTTTTATAATTTTTTTTTTTAATATTTCTTTTCCCATGCAAGGTACAAAACTGCACGGCTGGAACACGGAGGCAGGGGCCATGCCTCTGTTCAAGTGTGCATCGTGTGCCATACAATAGCACGGGCACCACAGAGCGAAGGAAGGTGTTAAATCAGGCACCGAATCTCTTCAAACACCACGTTTTCTGTTCAGCCTTTCAGCTCTTCACACATCCTTGGCAGCGGAGCTGACCTGGTCATTTTTTCCCTTTTTACCTCTCACTGCCACTTTCCATGGCATTTTCATGAATTAACACAGCAGTGCGGTTTTGTGCTTTGCAGATGGAAAAAAACCAAACCCTTTCCTATTTCAATAGACACGTGTGGCAGCTGACATTTCTTGAAAACACTTTGACTCATATTAAGCTTTGTAAGTCCTTTTATTATCTTTAAAGACTAGTTAAAAGCACGTCTACTAGGGCAGGCAAAATGGAGGCAGGCAGGCAGCCTGCCTGGGGGAGGCGGAGGGGGACGGGGATGCTTCTGGCTCCAGGCTCCATCCCCAGGCAGCTACAGAGCGACTGCTGGGACCCCCGCCACCCCCTCCTGCCCAAGGGTGTATAGGCACAGCGGCTGAAAAAGCAACAGGTCTCATCGTCCGCTTTGTGTTTAAATAAAAACGGGCTGGAGAGAGAAGCGGAGCAGCACGACCCAGGGAGCGAGGGAGGAAGCGGAGGCAGTTAACCGTGCAAAGGATCTCTGCTTGCTTGCTGCCTTTCTTCAGCTGCTCTTCCTTCCCCGGCTCGAAGCCACCAGGTGCGATGGATGCCTGTGGGGGCTAGGACCCTCCCTGAGACC
>NW_010125414.1:18704-19004 GCF_000699245.1 Pterocles gutturalis
AGGCGCGGAGTCCCTGAGCTCCATCCCCGTGTCATTCCTGAGCCGCTCGGTTCAGCCCGGATGCACCGATGGCGCCGGCACCGCTGCAACCCAGCAAAACGCACCTGGTGGTGAAAAACACTTGCAACTTCCCTGCGCCCTGACTAGACTCTAAAAAAACCACAAAATACAATATTTTGAGAAATGAGGAGGATAAAGCAGTTTCCAAGGGTGGTGACAGCGCTGGTGCCCAAACACGGGTGAGGGTGGGCTCAGCCCTGCCAGGGGGTGAAGGTCCATGTCCCCCCATCTCGCCGCCGT
>NW_010125415.1:0-21554 GCF_000699245.1 Pterocles gutturalis
AAGGAAATTGGCAGTGCCTTTTTTCCCATCTGACCATGGGTTTCTTTCATAGAATCACAGAATGGTTGGGTTGGAAGGGACCTTAGAGATCATTGAGTCCCAACCCCCTGCCATAGGCAGGGACACCCTCCACTAGCCCAGGTTGCTCAAAGCCTCATCCAGCCTGGCCTTGAACCCCTCCAGGGATGGGGCATCCACAGCTTCTCTGGGCAACCTGGGACACTGCCTCACCACCCGCACAGGGAAAAATTTCCGCCAAATATCCAACCTAAATCTCCCCTCTCTTAGTCTAAAACCATTCCCCCTTGTCCTATCGCTATCCACCCTCGTAAACAGTCGCTCCCCCTCCTGTTTATAGGCTCCCTTCAAGTACTGGAAGGCCGCAATGAGGTCTCCCTGGAGCCTTCTCTTCTCCAAGCTAAACAAGCCCAGTTCCCTCAACCTTTCCTCATAGGAGAGGTGCTCCAGCCTCTGATCATCTTCGTGGCCCTCCTCTGCACCCGCTCCAAGAGCTCCACGTCCTTCCTGTGCTGGGGGCCCCAGGCCTGGACACAGTGCTCCAGATGGGGCCTCACAAGAGCCGAGTAGAGGGGCACAATCATCTCCCTCTCCCTGCCGGCCGCCTCTTTTTTAATGCAGCCCAGGACATAGTTGGCCTTCTGGGCTGCAAACGCACACTGCTGGCTCATGTCCAGCTTCTCATCCACCAGGACCCCCAAGTCCTTCTCCACAGGATCCCCATATGCCAAACAGAAGGCTCCCTAGGACGCATCAGGGCTGAGCTTTTTGACTTTTCAGTGTCATCACCTACTTCCACCTTAACAACGAATTTGTACCTGCACCTGCCACAGAAGAAACTGTGAGCCAGATCATCCCTTTGCAGGAACAAGGACAACCAACAGGTAACCACAGTGTTATCGAAAGCAGCCATGGTCAGTTATGGACCACAGTTCAGTCACGGACCTCAAAGCACTTGGCAAAGGCAAGCAGGTACCATCCTCCCATTGCAAAGAGAGAAGAAAGAGGAGTCAGTAAGTTTGATGATTTCTCCTGGTACAGATATTGTGAAAGCGGGAAAAGCAGCAATTATATCTAACCTCTTCCTCCCCTAGTAACCTTTCTGCACTTGCAGGAATAACACTATCCTTTCAGCTTTTCCATTCAATTTTGCCATGGCTGCTGCTTTTCTTTAAAAAAAGCCATACCTGCACTTAGCAGATCGTTGGAGTATCTCAACTTTCTGTGTTAAAAGCGATGCCCGTTTAGCTGAAAGACCGAACCTCAGCAGTAGGAGCATTGCTCTAACTGCCTAAGGGCAGAGATTTCCCAGAGATTTCACGTGTAGCAAAACTGCCAGGCGCTTGTTCTCCTGCCTTCACATGCTTGACTGCGGGTGCCATGCAGGCAGAGGGAAATACCAGCTCTAGGCTAGATTCATCCCTACTATTTTCCTGTACACCACCATGTGAAGAAAAGCAGAGAGGGTCCCAAGACGAAAACTCCCTAAAAACACAACAGAAACACCATCTGGCCATGGTTATACCCATCAGCCGCAACAAGCCCACGAGGAGAGACACCAGTCAGTTGTGCAAGCCCTCTGGAGGGCTAGGCATCGGGTGCGAGAGATTACTTGCAATGTACCTTTTATTCTTCTGTTTCCAGCTAAGAGTCACTATTTACCCCACTTAACTAGAAATGAACAGGGTGCCAAACATGGTTCAGGGCAAAAGCAGAGCCTAGCAGCTTGCCCCAGGCTCAAGGCACACGCTGGATGCTCATGCTGCTCTGCCCTGCACCACATTGGTGTCCTGACCACAAGCTTTTTGCTTTCCCAGGTTTATCAGCCTACCAGCAAACTTTTTACAAATAGCATGCACTGAAGAAGTGTTTCTATTGCAGCAGTAAGTAAATCGTAGCAAACACTGCATTGCCCCACAAGCCTATGCCTTGCTGTCAGGGACACGACAGGCTTTGCCCCCAAGGCAGAAGCTGAAGAAAGTATCCAAACAAGTCAAAGTTAGTTTTCCAGGAATATGGACATCTGAGCTATTTTACTGAACATAACCTTACCTTCCAAGGGTATGTCAACAAATAAAGTATGTATGCACTTCTTCCCTCCCCTTCTTTGAGCAAGTATCTGTACATAGGTCTCTTAAAGATAATCAGAGAAAATCTGGGCAAGGTCAGGTACAAGGACGATCCTTTGCCCCAGGAAAATACAGTGAATGAATCTTTGCACAGCCATGTCTGCGTATTGAGTACTGCTTGCATTATCCACACTGCCACCTTGGAAGAGATGTGACTTGGTGGATCTGAACAGAGAGACTGTCCTGCTGCCAGGGTTTGGGGGTGCTACCGCAGAGGCTGCAGCAGGCTGCTCGCATCTCCAGCGGCTCAGAGTACCAGGAGACAACAGGCTGCTTCATCTTTAGGGATTTCTTACATGTGCTGCAAAAATAGTGCACACATTTTGTATGCTGGCTGGATATTTAGATTCTTGAGTTTTTGTTCACTGTTTAGTTTCAAAAATGCTTTTTCTAAGCAGTGCAGCTAGTATTTGTCCTTGAGGCCTGACAGGACATAAAGCGTGGCAACGCACGAGCACAGCCTCTCTGCTGCGAGCTCCGTTCTGCACTACAGCAGTATATTTAAGAGAGCAGTTTTCCATTTCTCTAGGATGTCATCACAGCAATGCAATTTTCTTTACCTTGGACAAGCCTTAACTTTACTGTTATGCTACAGATGTGGCTTCCCTTTAATAAAACTATTTTTAACACTGCAATACTCAAGGGTAAACAAAGCACACGCCGGTGCTGATGCCAGTGTTTTTACAATACAGCAGGTTTCAGCTGGCTCTGTAACAACGAAAAGAAGCTGGGCTTCACAGAAGTGTGGATGGTTCCCTTCTGAGTCACATCCAGTTCAGCTATCCTTTGGAAAAAAAAATCTGTGTTGTTTGTTCTCAACAAAACTCGCCCTCCTAAGTCTACAGAGAATATTTTGTTCTCCAACTGCATGGTTCGGGGCTTCTGTTGTCATCATTGGTTTGGCTCATCTAAATTTATCCCTTCCACAAAGAGAATTGACAAAGCACATAAGTCTGTTCACCTGGTCACAATATTCTGCTGAAGGGAAGCGATGCCAGCTCCAGTTCATATCTTGCTCCTCTGCTCCTATTTCAGAAAAGACTCTAATGCATCCCTTCATTTACAGAGAGCAAACATTCCCAGTGCGCGTGTTCACTGCCTTACTGAAGGGTTTTCATTGCCACGCAAATAACCCTCCTAAGCACAACAAGCAGTGAATGCATCCAGACGAAGTATCAGGCTGCAACATGTCTTCATTCACCCGCATCTGCTCCCTAGTTGAGTCAGCTGCCCAGGGAAATTTGAGGGTAGGCAATGAAACATCAGTTTCAGAGAAGGGAAGAAGGCAAGAAAGAAGATGGTTCTCTGACTTGTACAAAGTCAGGAAAAAGGTGACAATACTACGCAGAATATAGAAAACGAAGAAAGGATCTACTGGAGGAAGGGAAAAGTTTAATACAATCCGTAACTTAAGCAGGATTGTTTTATCTTCCAGAAAGCCACCGACAATGTCACTAATCACTGAAAAAAAGCTAAAACGAGGCAAGCAGCAAGTACCTACCAAGGCTTAGCGTTCCAGCACATCCTTTCCCAGTGACAAGAACAGAGCAGCGCACCCCCGCTCTCATGGTGAAGCAATTACTACTGTGAAAACAGCCCTTCCGAGGAGGAAACTAATGAACCTCATGCACAGCCTGATTAATGACTACTCCCATCAGTTATGTAAACAGCCACATTGTTGCTACCTTAGCTTAGCAAAATTTCAAAGCTTCCTGATTTTTATCCTCTGGTTTATGCCACTCTGCCAAGCACTGGGATTAGGGAGGGGATCCCATTTAGAAAACTGAGGTGGCTGCAGAAACCAAGAGTGCAGAGCTCTGCTGTCCAGTTCACCCCATTTAATTGTACGAAAACGCCATTTACCACTTGTTAGATGTTAGATGTTATTCCTTCCAGCCCAAATACTATCTAAGAAGAACATTACTGCCTTCTTTATAGTGAACCCACTAGGCAGCATTGGTAGCTCCTGCTTCAAAATATCCCACATGCACTTACAAAAAAATCATTTTTTATTGTCTACAGCTGCAGGAGAGATCCCTGCAAGGACCACGTCCTGCTACCCCTGGCTAGCTTTACACAGAGATGCTCTTGTGTAAAGATGAGCACAGGGGAAGGCAGCTTCTCCCTCGGTTGCCAGAACTGGCTGGAAAAGTCGTTGGCACACACCAGCGTGAGGAGCATGGGGTACACCCACGTTACAAAAGGGTGATCACGCCAGTGAGTCAGGCACAAGCAGCCCAGCACAGCTTGGCTGCGGGAATGTTTCCACACAGGCTGGTGCTCGGGTCTGAGTGACAAATATCTGTGTCAGCCACTAAACACCAACACAACCTCCCACCCAGCCTGCAAGCACAGGAGCCCCCAGGGCTGGTTATGAAAGGAAGGGAAGAGGAATACCAACCCCAATTAAAACTGAAGTGACTTGGACTGTCTCCCTGAATGACCAGAGACGACTGACTTCAGCTAAGCTTCTCAGCCATTAATCTGCAGTCCCTTTATGGGACTGGATCTGCATTGGAAGCCTTCCCAAAGGAATTACACAATTAAGTCCTATCTTCAGCATGGGGCTTTGTCTCCCTGTAAAAAATTTCAATAGGATCGGGTAGTTTTAGCAAAGAGAGGCTGCCCAGCCCCTTATCCAGGCTGTAGCCATTCATTTGTCACAACCAACCACTGTAGCTTATCTGACACTTCCACTGGAGCTCACAAGGGAGACCACCTCTGCATAGCACACTCAGAATGTCCTCGAGGAGAAAATGAGTCCCAGCATCACAGGAGCAGGAGGGGCTGGCTTCCCCCTCCTTGGGCAAGACCGTGCTCCAGTCGCCTCACTAGGGCTTAATTTAATTTTCCACATAAAATCACCCACAGCTTCTACTCTTCACTTCCCTCTGCAAAAACCGCTTGTCCTCATTTGCCCCTCTACACTGTCACTTCACAGTGGGATCAAAACATAGTGACAACAACAAGGAAAAAAACCTGACGCATACTGCAAATGTGAAATTTGGCTGTGCACGGCTTCTGTGCAGCCCGCTGAGACAGGCCAAAGACTTTTTCACTCACTGCTCTGGTGCATACAAATGTACGTGGGTGTAGAAAGGGGACAAAGCTTTTCCCCTGCCACCTGAATGCTTCTGAAGGGGCCAGAGGAGAAATGCACAGACGGGGACCCCTGAGAAATGCCTAGGCGTGCCTTGCCCACCACAAAAAGGTGTTTGATCAGACACCAGTTTGTCTTGGAAGCCAGATTGTGGAATCACAGGATGGTTTGGGTTGGAAGGGACCTTAGAGATCATCCAGTTCCACCCCCCTGCCATGGGCAGGGACACCTCCCACTAGCCCAGGTTGCTCAAAGCCTCATCCAGCCTGGCCTTGAAGCACTGATCCTATCAAGGTTTTTATCATGGCATACAATTAAATATCACCGACATAATGCTGGGCTTCTGGGCGTGTTTTAACCATGTGAAACCCAGATCTCTTAGAATAAATCATTACATTGGGCCATTTTTCATGTTGGAGCATTAGGACCAGCGAAGTTGGCCAGTTCCTCTGCTGAAGCTGTATTCCACCTCTATAGTTTCAACTGGAGACAGGACACAGCACCTTGAAACTGCACCTGCATGCATCTACAGCTGCAATGCTTAGTACTTTTTTTTTCCTGAGACAAAATATGATGAGACTGGCCACAATCATTTTTAGGCTGATTTCATAAGAAAACAAAGCTCATGGGATCACACTTTGTATACATTTGCTTGTAGGCAAATATGTTTGACCATCTGACTCCTGATGACTTTTGTACATGTTCAGTAATTCCACATAGGGAAAAAAAAAAGCAAAAATCAGGTTCCATTAGTTCTGCTTTTCACAGAGCTGTTTGAATCCAGCTCAAAGATATACCAAAACTGCCCACGACTTAAAAGCTATGACTGTTCATTCACACATGCCTTTTCCTTTGCAGGTAAAATGCATTACAACCACAACGTGCCATGATGATAAAGTGGACAAAAAAACACACATGACACAACTGATGTTACACTCTCACCTACAAAATGCAGTTGTCCTGACTGAGAAGGGATTTAGATTCAGATTGCAGAGGTCTCAGTCCATACACAAGCTGCCAACCAGAGAAGAGAGAAGCTATGTAAGAGAGAAAGAGAAAACTCTGCTAGCACATGGCCCTTCCCTGACCCATCTTGAGAAACACAAGAACGGCTTAAGCATATCCCAGGCAGCAAAGAAAAGCTTGTTAGAGGAAGTCAGTGAGCAGTGTCTAGCTGCGGGGAGCTGGACCATCATCTGGATACGATGTTCAAACAGTGTTTACAGACATGGTGGAAAGCCAAGCTTGGTAAGATGACAAGAAACAATTGGCAACCTCCGTATGCTGGCAAAGGAACCCACACAATTGGCCAATATGAGACACTGACCCTTGAGTTAAAGAGGAAAAAGTGTCACTAAATATTTAAAGAAGGACTTCAAAAGAGTCTCAGTTATATAAAACAAAACCAGTGACATTTAATAGCAATTTCCTTCAGCTTGACCTAAATCCTCTTTCAGAAACTCGTCTCCTTATATATCACTTCATTAAGAATACAATAAACAATAAAACAAAAAATGACAATCAGAAGCTAAACTCCTGAGCTGATTTATGCAGTCACAGGGTCATGACAGGCCACAGAGCATTTCAATCTGTGGCCAAACGCCAAAACGTGAGATCCTGCGACCATTCAGTCAGGGAAACGGGAGGAAATCTCAGGGCTCAGAGTTCCCCACCCCAGATAAAGAAAGACCCAGCACTGTTATAACAAAATACAGTGAAGCAGATAAATGCAGCTGTAGTATGGGTACACTGTTTGAGATCAGACCAGGTCATAATCTATAACTCTAATGAATAAAGGAGTCTAAGGTGTCCCTTAATAATGTACATTAGCATGTGCCTATGCATGACATACAAAGAGAAATAATTTAAAAAACATAGGGCTTTCTTCAACACACACCCGATTGCCAGCTTACCTTGCATGCCATGGTGTTGTGTTTTGCAAGGGAAAGTTCTCTAGAGGAAAATAAAGTGCAAGACATCTCATGATAAGACACCTGGAGAAGGTCCCACATGCACTACAGATAGCTTCACAGAACTCCAGCTGTGCCAGTGCTGCAACATCTGTCCGCCTGTTTAAAGGCGGATCTTGCGGTGCAAGCACCTACGCAGCACACAGAGATGTGCCACCAGGAACGTACTCTGGAGTAAATGAGAAGTGTCACCTCTCTGGTTCATGGTGAGGAAGGCAGTACCACGAAGGGGATCAAGGACAGCACAACGTGCAAACTACCCGGTGGGAAGTGACATATTTGTATCACAACTGAAAGCCCGCATAGCAGGTTTCTATGGAAAAGCACTTGAAGTCTTCACTTCATTCCCCAGTTTTCTCAAGAAGCATAGACACAAAGGAGTGGTAAAACGTTCCCAGCAGTTCCTATTACCCGTGAGCCATGCCCTGCTGGGCTTAGAGCTGTGCAAATACACAAGTCTGACTCCTTGGGTGGCTTTTCAAACCAACCAGGAAATTTTTAACAAAAATAGGATAGCGCAAGCGAAAAAAACATTAATCATTCCACACCGGGTCCCATACTAAAAGAACTGTTTTTCTCCAGACCAGTGCAATTATTTTCAAACAGTGCCTCAGAGGTGCGAGTGAATATACCATCTGGCTCTGGTGGGTCAGCTTCTGCTAAAACAACATGAATCTCATCTAGAAGGACAAACCAACTAGTTGTGACTAGGCAGGTCTTATCTGACCCACGAGACATCATGCACTGCAACTTCTAGATATAGCTATTAGGAAGAAATTCTTTCCTGTGAGGGTGGTGAGGCAGTGGCCCAGGTTGCCCAGAGAAGCTTTGGATGCCCCATCCCTGGAGGGGTTCAAGGCCAGGCTGGATGAGGCTTTGAGCAACCTGGGCTAGTGGGAGGTGTCCCTGCCCATGGCAGGGGGTTGGAACTCGATGATCCTGAAGGTCCCTTCCAACCCAAACCATTCTACAATTCCATGATTCCTTGAAGCCCTTCCAGGATGTTAGGTGGCACGAAGCACATAGCCAAAACCCATCAGGCAACGCTGTATGGCCTTGCTACTCCTTTCAGCAGTGGGTACTGAGCTAAACCACCTGGTGGTACGCCTTACTACCTCACTGGGCTGAATGAGCCAAATGTGAAGCCCAAGAGCCTCACAACTCCCACCACTGTGCAGCATGCACCAAGCACTCAGGGTCTTGCATGGCACCTCGCTGTCCCAGCTTCCTGACAACTGAGCCCAATGAACTTGACCACACTTCCCAAAAACAGAAAGACACCAGTGTCTTTTTCACAAAACCTCAGAAGACAGGGGTTTGAGATTATTACGATCCCAAAAGGGTAGGATGCATGAGGCACTTTGGCCTAAGAATCTGTTCTACTCACAGACAGTGACTACTCCAACCATAGCAGCAGTTACGACCCTCTTTCTGCCTGGAAGATGACCCAAAGACCAAAAAAAGCAGCCAAAAGTCCTGGGCAAAGCAACCCAACAATGTGCACAGAGTTCCTCAGAGCCTTCCATGTGACCATAGGGAGAAACAAAGGAAAAAAGAAAAATTGAGAACTCAAAGGAAATGGCAGCTAGAGTCCATCTGCACCTAAATCACTCATCAGAGATGGATCAAGAGACCATCCCTCTTGTAATTTATCCTCTTGGTCCTCAAAAACAGCACTGAAATCAGAGAAGGGAAAGAACTACAGATGGGAAAAAAAAAAAAAAAGGGAATTCATTTACTCTAAAAACTTGGGTAGAAGAACAGGATCTGTGATCAGACGATACACATTCAGAAATCTGTGAAAGGCCTTAACTGTAGGGGAGCAGAAAATGGAGTCAAGATTGCCACAAAAGCTGCTTATGCTCTTGACTTTATAAATGTTATAAAGGTAGCTGTTTGGGAAGAGAATAATGGTTCTCTTTTTATTTCCCACTCAAAAGAAGCCACTGTCACTTCATTTGGAGCGCTACTGCCTATACAGGGGCAAGTTTCCCTTCTGCATAACTTACAAAATCCCTGGGCACTTTCATCATTACCAACCACAACATCCTGCGAAACAGCAGATAACCACTAATGATTTGTACAGCCCATGAAAAGAGGCATAGAGAGACCACAAGCCCTGGATTCATTGCTGCTCCTTTCTGCCATCACAGAGTTAAGCATCTACTCTAAACTAATAATCTGGGATTTCTCTGGACTCGACAGACAAATACACACTGCCAGGAGGCTATTTACCTTATCTAATTTAGGCACACATTTTAGGATGGTGCCTGCCTTTCCACCATCTACAAAGAGCCTTGGTAACCCGTCGAGACCAGATACATAACTTTTAGACCAGATGCCTAAACAGAGATAGTCTGAAGTTAATCGAGACAGGCATCTGCTACAGAGGAAATTAGTAATGGGACAGAAAAGAAACGCTAATACATGTGAAACAGTAAATCCCCATATCTTTGCCAATGTTTTCATCTGAGTTAACCAAGCCAAGCTCAGAAGGCACAGAAATATGTTCACTGTAAGTGGAGGCCATGAAAAAGGCATCTGGTCTGAGCTACCGCATGACCTGCATCTGGCTGGTGATGGTTCAAGAAGAAATCCGAACGGTGGATCAGGCAGCGAGAGCAACAAGAATTTCATTAATTGGGGAGATGATGTACTGGCAGAGCCAGGTGAAGGCAATGACAGCACTGCAGTCAGGCTCCTCTGTGACATCCCACATCTGACTTCTTATCAAGGGGCAGCTGCTGCAGAAATTGAAGCCATGCCGAAATGACAACTCTATTAAAGGGGCAGATGGTCCTATGAGCAAATGTTTCACCAAGGACTGGGTAGATATCATCAAACTCATTTCTCAATGACTCAAAAATGACAGCTGATGTCCCAGGAGATGAAATTTCGGAGTGCTACTGTACCGTGTAGCCAGGGGCCAGGAATATTCTTGAATATGACCTGGCTTAAAAATATAATGAAGCTGGTCCAAACACCAGTCTGTCAGTACGGCTAGAATCCTTGGTAGCAGCTTTTATGACAGTCATGGTTGAAATGTGCCATTTTGGGAAGGCAGCCAAACTGCTTACACATGCAGTGCAGCTGCACAGTAAAGTCATTGCAGCTTTTTGGATGGGTTATCATTCACAATGAAGTGGGAAAAGGCAGGAAAATGAATGAAAGAGGTGCCAAAGTAGACCATATTTAGCCCAGAAAATGTGATACTCTTTTAAAAAACACTGGAAATCAGATTCATAAGACAAAGTTTACTGGACAAAACGTTGACTGTAAATTACTTCTGTTACCTTGACAGAAAATTTTGAAATTCCAACTCAATATTGGGTTGACTGTAAATTACTTCTCCTGTTACCTTGATAGAAAATTTTGAAATTCCAACTCAATATTGATGTATACTGTCACCTCTCCCTAAGCACAAAGGATTGAGAATGCTGACGAGTAATGCAATGCCTTTCACATGTAATGCTGCTTTTGGCTTTCTCCTTGCCAATTAGTAAATCAACCTTGATACACTCAATTATTCATAACTTCCAATAAAAAACACGGATATCCTTGGAGCATAGGTCAGCAGGGTAAAACTTCACAGCTGATCTCTGGCAGGAGCTGTGGTCTCTAAGGCTTTCAAGAAACCATCTACCAAAACCAGGACACAACTAACCAGGTTCAAAGCATGCAAATGACATTCAGAGGATGTCAGCGTTAAAGTTCACACCAAGCTGATTACACAGCCAGAACATGAGATATTCCTTCACTGTTCCAGTGGGCAATGCCAAAAAAGTTATAGTCCTTACTACACAAAGTCACCCCTTCAGGATTAAGCATCCATCTGCAGGGAAAAATGACAACACAAAGCTGGGTAAAAATAATTCTCATTACAAAATGGATCAGCAAATTTTTAAATCCTTACCCATACAGTCAATTTTAGGGACCTTCAGATCCATTCCTAATCTTAAACTGCATAAAACATTATTTCAGTCTAGCTATCCATTTTGAACACACAGAGGAAATTCCCGCAGTCTTTCCGCACAATTAAACCAACCTTCACTCTGCCTTTTTAAGGCACTGATATTTATATTGTCAAAATACAACAAGGCTCAAAAAAAAAAAAGCCCTTACCTATATATGCACATATGTATGTACACCCCTAAGGATCGTGGTTGTTATTAATTATGTTATTAATATTAATTAAATGTTATTATTTTAGCATTTTACAAACGTATTTCCATCTCTATGCCCAGTGAATATTCAAAGTGGCAGCTGTGATGGTTCTTCTGCTTGGTAAATTCTCCAGGGCTTTGGTTCCATTCCCAAGTTCAACCTCCACAAAGCCTACAGGCCTCCCAAGTACTGGGGGCATTTCTGGTTTCTGCATTTAAAGAAGGACAAAGCAGAAACAGAAGAGGTACACAGACAGGCAACTGCACTGATTAAGAGGACAGAAGAGCTGCTTTACCAAGGCAGACTGAAAAGCCTGGGGGCCTTCAGCTTAAAAAGTCCGACAGGATAAATGAACAAGATTTACAAAGTTATGAAGGCAGTGGATAAGGTCCTCATAGAACTGTTTTTCACTAGATTCAGTATTATTACATGTGGGAGGCATTCATCAAAACTAGCAGGAAATAATTTAAAATTAGTAAAAGAATGTACATTTCTACTGAGGCTGTAGTGCATTTCTGGAGTTTGTTGCCACAGTGATGACCTGTAGCATCTGCCACAGGCAGACAGCATCAGCAGGTTCAAGTAGGGATTAGACAAATCCAAGGACAACAGGTCCATAAACAACCAGTACAAGGAACAGGCACGGATGCTCCTCCAAACATCCCCAGTCCACGAGTGGTGGATGCAGGAGAGTGTTAGGGAGCAGAGTGCAGCCAGGGGCCAGGCTCCAGTGTTCTCCCCGATCAGCACGTGCTTTGGGAACTGCTGGAGAAGAATCCAGGGCCAGAATTAACATTGGTATGACCCAGTTGGGCATTTACCTTTTTATGCTTGATTGCTAGGTGACTACTTAATTTGAGACTGATTTCCACAGTGTCCATTACCTCACTTGCAGCTGTGGGTGCTCTAAAAGGCTCCAGTAATGGCCATCCAAAAAAAAAGCAGCAGCCAATATTCATGAAGCCTACTAAAAAGGAAGGCTATAAACATTTTCTCCCTTAACCCTGTCCCTGGGGAATGAACTCTGCAGCAGATGAGCACTCTTTCATACAACCCTATATTTGTAGTTATTTCACTTACAGCATTAAGAATCCCGGTAAATTCTGTTTGTGGGTGCCCCTGACAGGCTGATGCCCTTTTCTCTTCAAATCTGCTTTTACCCTAAGAATCCCAGCTCACCCACTTCTCCACCAAGACTTGGTTTTATTACTCTGCACAGAGACCGGCTAACACTGCAGTAGCCTGATGAAAGTTCAGCACTACCCTTGAGCGGTCCACATGACAGCTCAGCTTCATGGGAACACATGTTCTCCGTGGCGCAGCAAGCAGCATCGGGAGGACGTTGGAAACATTAATTACAAACATGCCTGCCAGGCCTAGAGCTCACACGCTCTGAACAATCAGAGCAGAAGGACACTGAGAATGGACTTCAGCAGATGTCAGATGACACGGAGTAGTTCCCTCACCGACTCCACCACTGTTGTTTCTCTATTGTAATAATTATCTGGCACGCAAAGCCTTTGTACATGTGCTGTCTGAGCCTAAGATTTTCCACCCTATAAAGGAGCTACTTTATGTTTAGTGGCCATCTAGTGATGACTGATACCAGTGACAGGAAGAATCTTGTTTGGCTCTTCTCACTCTTGCTTTAGCAAGAAAAAAATAAATCACCTTTGAGTCTTACTTCTTTTCTCTGTACTAGATAGATCTTGAAACTTCAGCTCCACATGTCATTTGGTCATGTGAACATTCATGTGAAGCTCATAAACAATGACAAACTTTACTGTCAAATCCAGTAAAATCCCAAACCCCAGCAAAGGATGAGACTGACTTCTGAGTCACTGGTGAGAAGAGTGTGACCAGCTCAACTTGAAAACTCCAATTCATCCTCATTTGGGGCATCTTAAAGCTCCATGGATCATTGGCTTATATGTGGTTTTGTGTGTTACGGTAAGAATCAGTAAAGAAACACCTCACCATTTTTGGGAAAAGCAAAGGTTATTTAAAATGGAACCAGCAGCCTTGTGCTGTTGCACGGGAGCATTTCTCAAACCAGGACAGAGTCCTACCCTGAAGTTAGGAAAGTCTGTAACTTGCTACATAGCTAAAACACCGCTCAGCCAGCTCAAATCCACCTGCAAGGCCAGTAAGATTTTTCATAAAGCAACCGATGTTTCAAAAAGTTTGGTACTTGCACTACCCAAACCAAGGACGAGTCCCTTTCATTTATTCTCTCCTTGCACCTTCCCTGGTGTCACACTGGCAAAAATCATAGAATCACAGAATGGTTTGGGTTGGAAGGGACCTTAAAGCCCATCAAGTTCCACCCCCCCTGCCATGGGCAGGGACCCCTCCCACTAGCCCAGGTTGCTCAAAGCCTCATCCAGCCTGGCCTTGAACCCCTCCAGGGATGGGGCATCCACAGCTTCTCTGGGCAACCTGGGCCGCTGCCTCACCACCCGCACAGTGAATGATGATGACAAGAATGAAGCCACTGCATTCAAGAGCAATTCACAAGAAGCTTTTACTGTCTATTTTCCAGTCTCTCTGCACCTCAAGTGCTAAACTGTTGCCCCACACGCTGAAGATCTGTTCAGGCAGTGCAGACTGGTGACTGCTAGAGACAGGGTAACCTGAAGGCTGAGGAGGAGGATGTTTTCACTTCAACATCTGGATAACACACCAACAGTGGTCAGGCTTCTGCAAGCGAGAAGCAGGAACTGCAGGCAAGGACACCGCTGGGTTTGCTTCTTCCCCAATTTGTTTCCTGCTGGACCTCAGACAGCACAGATCACTATGACCAATAACAACTCTACAGTATTTTTGTTCCAGGAGAAGAATAAATTAGTTTTCCCATGACAAATTCTTGTTTGGAAAATTACCATTTACCTACCCATGACCTTCCCTGTAATGACAGCAAGCACAGAACTCCCTCCCCCTTGGCTCAGCGAGCACGAGCAGCCCTTCTTTGTGCTGCCTGACAAGCAGCACCTCTCAGCACTGAAAAGCCAGCATTTCACTAATTGGTGAATGAGCTCCTGCTGTCTGTGAAAAAAAACAACCATAAGAGATCAGAAATGACCTCGCAAATCAAAATATACTTTACAAAATACCTACTTGCCAGATCCAAATGAATTATGAGAAGGATTCATACTGAATGCAATTAACCAATGTGAGAATTGTAACTGCAGGATACATCTGGTTCTTGCTGGAAAGATTTAAGCATCACCTGCCAGTTGTTTTTCCCGACAAATATTTGTCCTTACATCTGCAAGCTAAGGTGCAAAACTTCAGAAGCAGCCTTCCATTTCTGTATGTCTACAATATGTGACCATATAATTAGAAGAGTACAACCCTCCAGTATAGAGAAAAACCTTAGGGCAGTGGTTTGCTATGGTTCTTCTGATTAGGAGACCAGCTTTTGGTGACATACCCCAGTCTGCCCGGCTCGCTATCCCAGACACCGCTGATCAACCAGACCCCCAGCACCACTCCTCCCAGGCACAACCCATCTGGGGCCTCTGCCTTCATTGGGGATCTGCTGCCTGAATGGGCTGCAGGGCAAGCTGCTCCTCTTGAGGCCTACAGGTGGACTGAGAGACATCCCCCCACCCGCCCCCAAGTCTTCTTCATGAAGCTTCATACACCTTTGGGGCTCTTTTAAAGGGAGATGTATTGTCTCAAAATACCAGCCAAAAATCTCAAAGTTAAATATGAAAATCATTTTACATTAGAAATCTCTGGAAGCCAGATACAAAGAGAGGTCTTGGTATTCCCATTTGGAAAGCATATGACAAAGAAATACACTCTCTCCTTGCCCAGCATGCCTCTTCTCTGAAGACTCAAATACCGGTATTTTCATGAAAAGGCAGCAGAGTAGGAAAGCGTTCTGGGTATCAGTAGGCAAATGAGCACGCTGATTAGTTTAGCCTAACGATTTTATGCCAGAATTGAAGGGTTCGGGGTTGTTTTTTTTTTTTACTTTCTCCTCCTCTTACAAGTGAAAAATTATCTTCTCAGCTTTTCTTGATTACTAGTCAGGGCAAGGGGAGATTAAGTCCAGCACAGAGCATGGCCGTTCTCCTCAGGTTACGGCAGCGGTGCTGTCAATGTTGCAGAACTCTGATCTCTCCAGGATATCAGCTCCCCTGGCCCTCTGGCAAATTACAAGCCTGAACAGCCATTTTCTTTCTGCATGTCTACGTCCAAAGACTGGAAGAGAGCCATCCCTTCATTTTAAAATGATGTGTATGTACAGTGGTTGTTATTTGCCTTCTGAGACTGGACTGCACTATAAAAGCATCTAACAAGACTCCGCCATGGTCAGCATCAACAGAAGAATTCAGGTAGGGGAATTAACAGTTACAATCATAGAAGGGTTAGGTGTTAGGACGATCGCTCATGGATGTGACCCTCACATTAGTTCTTTTGATCTAACCAATGCTACTGACTTCTGTACAGGGCCCAAACACTTATTTTATTCTATCATATTGCTTGCTCCTGCTTCATGCCTTTTTCGTTTCCAAGTGAATGGGAAGCTAATGATAGAAGTCACTTTCAGAAGCAGCCGTTGATTTTGGACAATTCTGAATTTGAAAGCCCACTATGGAAACCTGCCGCACAGCTGCATCAGGTGTTTTACGTGATGAAATGAGTGCACGTGTTCAGCAGTCACAGAAGTCGGGCCCAAAGGATCCCTCTTCTTCCCTACTATTCCCTTCCAAAGGGAACACAACTGCCAGCAGAGCTTAGCTTGTAAAAATGGAAGTTACCAGAAATGCCACAAAGCTGCCTGGTGACTCTGCAACTTCCTCCAGGCACCCAGATTTCCCAGTGATGGGCAGCATTTTAGAAGTCTGAGAGAGACCAACAGTCATCTCTGCAAGCCCAGTCCATACGTAACAGAACCACCAAACTCCAAACTTACATTTTAAGTTCAAAACCATAGCTCCCTTTTTTTACTAATTACAATTAAGCCATCCCATATTACTGTCAGTGGTGTATGGTACAGCATACCTCTCTGATTCTCTGAGGTCTTAAATGACTCAACCGCTTCAGTTTATACATGCAGAGACGCTTTCTATGACTATATTTAGTTTTAGAAAGGGTCTGGAAAAGTGATATCACCACTGGAATGAGGAAGTATTTATCCCCCGACTGGAAACACATGATGATGATGTAAAGGTACTATTTGGAGAGCTCTATTTATATTGTTGTTTCCTAAGCCTTAACATGACTCGGAGAATCTTGTGACGTAACGTGGTGCCACTGCCCTAGTCTGCGGGAATCACTGCCAAAGTTCCACAAGAGCTTGACTAACAGCACGTTACCACAGCGCTGCGAAGCAAGGCTGAGCATCAGATGCTGAAGTTTAATTATTTGAGCAGTTTGTTACCAATGGAAAAGAAGAATCAATATGTCACACCTATGAGTGCCAGTGATCGCACTGAATTATGCCAAACCCATTAGAAAGAGCACTAAAGGTAACCTGACATTAACATTCCTAATTTGGTATTAATACACCTAACAGATATGATTGCTCTTGCAAAGCCAAGGCAAAATCCAGCAGCAAATACAGGATCATTTAAGACAAGAGGTTCCTTGTGCAAATCGTCATCTAATAACTTCGATATGCTATGTGCATCTCTAGATGTGATCCTGTTTCTGCTCCAGCCTTGTTTCTGGAACTCATCCATATGTGTCTTCAACAACTGGATTATACTATGTACCATACGGGTCCAAGTACCAGGACAGGGATCAAGCAGAGCAAAAACTACTATCCTGTCAAAATGGCACCAGCTTTACGCCTGCTTTGCACAAAACACACAAGCCACATAGTGAATCAAGCCACGTTTATAATTTACAGTTGACTAACAGATTATTCACTTCTTGGAAAGTTTAATATTTAATGAACTCAAAGGGTAACAGAACACTTCTCAAGGGCAGGAACTCCTGTTGATTACAGGAGCAGGGGGGATGCCTAAATACAAGACAGCAGAAAACAAAGGAAAAGAGGCTCAGAAAGGAGAGGATCATAGCAATTGTTTCCTTGACAGTGGTTTGGGATTTTTTTCCCCCTTCAGTCATTCCAGCAGGAGCTGCATTTGCTTCCAACAAGGAAAAAAAAGAGCTAGGATAAAACCACCACAGATCCCCCTGAAAATTGCTTAAACTTCAGGACAAATGGGAAATCGGGACCATGTACCAAAAAAGTCCTCATGTTGCCATACTAGTGAGGAGTCCTCATGGTGAGCACACAGCACTGAGCCGCATGGCCCCGGGTTCTCCATGGACACCCTGAACATCGAGGTTTCCCCACCACAGCCCAGAATGGTCTTCTTACATTTCTGCTATCACACAACAGCTCCCACACCAGCCCTCGAATTCTTTGCTGGGCCACTTGTGCTCTTTATGTCCCTCTTAGTTCCCAGCCTCCAAGAAAAACCCAGGATAAGTTTTGCTGCTGCACCCTGTTCAGTGTCCCACATGAAGACACAGTATCACAGACACCACCAGTACTGTACTGCTTCACTTGAAAAGAGAAATAGAGCCGAGCTCATACTTTAACTGGGTGTAGGCTGATCAAAAATCATTTTTCAAAACACCTGCTTATTCGCTTCTTCAGTATGAAATAGGGCTTTCACACTGCAACTGCATTTCCTCAGCACAAGTCTGCTACCAGTAAAAATGTTCAAGGTTTTCCATTGTGAAAAAGGTACATATGTTTCAGTTTTCATTAGTTTTCCTTGTTCCTACCCACCTTTCTTACCTTTTCAAGTTTCAGCAATCAAAAACTTCAGCTAGTTGCAAGACACCTGCAACATAACCACAACCAAAAGTGCCCCATTAGCCACAGTTTGGTTTCTGAATCCACTCCCCAAAACATTTAGTTTAGGAGACCAGAAAAAAAAAAAGCTACAATATCAAACCCATTTATGTTACTGTTGAAATCTTTCACAGAATTAACAGAAAACATTGCACTCTTCCATAACTGAAAAGCAGTGCTGGCACTGAGCAATTAACCATCATACAAGATTCTTGCCTCATTACTGCCACACACGATGTTAATTCAATTGTTTGCCACGATTAGAATGCTAATATAACCATTGATTGCTTATAGTCCTTATTACACCAACACTGTAACAGTATTAATCATATAGCATACAGCATCACTAATGTGACCTTACAATACTACAACATTATTAACACAACTGTTCAGGTTGTCTCTCAGGACTTGTAAAAGCCATAATTTTTATGATTGTCCAAACCCGATTTCTCCTGCTTTACTCACGCCCTCCTTACCACTCTCTCCCATGTTCTGTGGTCCTGTAACATACAATACTCCGACTGGCTTTCCTTCCCCCTTCTGCATCTTATCTCTGGCTAATTTTATCAGCAGTTTCAACTGTATGTGAACCGATGACACACAGATGTATGACTATTTCCAGGCTTCTCACTTTCAGCACTCAGTAAATTCTTGGCCTGTCTTTTGGATGGCACATCCACAACATTCAGCCTTCAGCTCAAGCACGACACAGTAAAAGAGAATGTTTCACCTCCCATCAGATTTCACCTCCTCTTGGTGTTTCATCCCGAGGACAATGCAGCTCGGCCCAATATAACTAGCTGTCATCCTGGATATGTACATCTTTTAGGTCTACAAATCTAGACTATGCTGAAGGTCTTGCTGTTATCCTAATAGCTCCTCTAGATTTTCTCAACTCTGCAGGAAGACTCTCTTCTTCCAGACCAGAAACATGACTCATAGTTTCACTTGAAAAGGGTTAAGTTAAATAGAAAAATGGGTCTGTTGTTCCCAAACAGAGCTACCTGCAAGCAGAGAAGTTAGTAACAGAAAATGCACTTTAAATTCACAACTTCTTTTAGTCTGTGTTAACACAGAGGGGTAGACAGGACGTCCTGCATGTACTTTTTACATGGCATCTGTGCAGTTCTTCCTTTCTCAGGCATCTGGCATCAAACATCTCAGTGACTCCAACATAGTTTCCTCCCATCCCAATAAAGAGAAGCTTGTTCTCTCCCACCCAGTGGGCTTCAGCAAAGATCACGGTCCAAGCCTGTCACTATCACAGCTCACTCCACACATTCTTGCGTCAAACTTATCTTTGGTCTCAAGGCTTTCAGCACAAGCTTATCTCTAGTTTCAAGGCTTTCCACCACTTTTCCCTCACCCTATCTATCATTCCTCACCTGCTACTGAGGCATCAATCCTGCCTCTGATCATCCCATGAAGCCTTCCACTATCATCCAACTATCAGATTTTTACAACAAGCGTTTTCATGCTTTCCTTCATCCTGCCCTTCCTACTGCTACTGCTCATCTCCTCCAGTTTTTTCGTGTGACAACTTTTCAGTGCCACCTATATCAGAACTGACATCCAGCTCATGAAAAGTATTATGTCCTTGTCTTCTCTGCACTCCCCCATGCACCATCTATATCCATCTGCTATATATTGATTTCTATTAAGATGACGATCTCATGAGACAGAATCAGCTTTCTGCTCTGGGCTGATACAGTGCCTAGCACAGCAAAGTCCTGCTCACGTGTCAGATATGGCTTATGGTATGGTAACATGTAACGTGATAACGTGTTGTATGTACCACGTAATGTATTGTAACAGTGCAGATCTATGGCCACATGCATCTTCGCTTGTTCTGGATACACGCAGTCTGTGTACCAAAAGAGCCAACAATCATAGAATCATCAAGGTTGGAAAAGACCTCAAGGCTCAAGTCCAACCATCAACCCAACACCACCTAACTCACTAAACCATGTCCCTAAGCACCACATCTATGCATTTCTTGAACACCTTGTTGGCGCCTTCAAGCTAGGGGCAATGACCTTGTTAAGCAAAAGTTTGTCCTTGGTTAGTGAGGGGAGTAAAGCCTTTGCTGTGTTCTTCACTTCTTTTTTTATCAGCGAGGAACAGGATTATTGCCTATTGCCTTTTTCCAACCAAGATGTTTGAGACATTCCAAGGCCTTCCCTTATCAGGGCCTTTCACAGGCAGTTAGTCCTTTACAGTCCCTTGTTTGTAGAGCTGGGGTGGTGCTAGTGCAGTTAGAGCAGGTATCCATTCTGGAGTTGGGGGTTTTGGCAGGGAGGTGGTTCTAGATCACGCTCTAGATTGATTGATGGTTCTAGATCACATTCTAGATCAATTTATTGTTAAGATCATGTTTTCAAGCCCAATTTATGGTTCTAGCTCGAGTTCTAGACCACGTACCAGATCACTTGGTGGGTCTAGATCACATTTCTACATTGCTTAGTTGTTCTAAATCACATTATAGAGCACATTCAAGATACTGATATAATTCTAGAGCCCATTCTAGATCGATTTACATGGGGGCTTGTGTGTGTGTGTGTGTGTGTGTGTTTAATGAGGGCTTGGAGCCCATTCTAGATAACTTTATGATGCTAGAGCTAATTCTAGAGCTCTTTCTAGATCACTTTATTATTAGCATTCTAGATGTAATTCCAGAGATCATCCGCTATCACTTTATGAGTCTAGACACCATTCTAGAGCTAATTCTAGATCACTTTATTGTTCTATATCAGTTTCCAGGCTGGCTTAGGGCTCCATTGTGTTCTGAGGGGGGAGGACCTAGTTCAGGCAGCTGTTTCGGCATCTCATGAGGATTTGGAATACTTGCTGATGATGAGAGCAGGCTCACTGGGTTTCTTCCTTTCTTATTTTATTTTTTTGCCTTGCATGCTTTTTTCTTCTTTGTGTAACTTCTGAGTTGAAGGCATATAGGATCATCCTCCCATCAACTGCAGCTCTCCCAAGCTGCTAGTACACTGACTCACCCTGCCTTTGTGGACCTTCTTTTCGCTGGAGGCAAAATTGGAAGCTGGACAAGCTCCTACTTGCTCATCTCCTTTGCAGCAACTGCTTGCCACGCTCCTGCTCCAGGGAGCCTTGCCAGCCTGCCCAAGAGGTTTGTCCAGTTGGCTTTGGCACCTCTTCCTACTGCAAGAGGTGCCAAGATATAGGAACAAGCTACCAAGAGGTAGAAACAAGCTAACAAAATGTATCACTACCACCACTACTGTTCAAGGCCTCAACCAACGAAATACATCACTACCACCACTACTGTTGAACACCTACCTCTAGGGACAGAGCATCCGCAGCTTCTCTGGGCAACCTGT
>NW_010125416.1:0-28898 GCF_000699245.1 Pterocles gutturalis
TAATAAGAAATATTATAATATAAATATTTTGTAAATAAAGTTATTTACTAATATATACTTCCAAAAATTATTTTTAAATATTTATAAGGCTTCTGTGGAAAGACAGGATCCACAACATCAAAAGAATATATGAGGTACAGATCGAGCCTACACCTGAGTATTCAGACCACTATGGCAGACTTCCTACTGCAAAATAAATTGCAAAACCACTTCCTCTGTTACTTAAAAGCCATTACTATATGCCAGTTTTTAGAAGAATGATCAGGGACAAAATCTCTAATTGGCTTAATTAATTGCCTTTATGTTTGACCAAACTTTCATTGTCAATATTTATCTGAATTCAAGCTTTGTGTTTTACAGACTAGAAATCTACAATAAATTATTACTGTGATTTGCTTATATAGGAACCTGCACTTCACTTCAAAACACAAGTATTTTAAAATAAAGTACCTAATATTGTGCAAGCTTTCATGCAACATCAAAATCACACCATGCTCACAAATAAACATTGATTTTTCTGCTACCAAGTTATTATGTCATATTGTGAGGAAGGGAAATACTCTTATTCTGTAGAAGGCACTTGAAGCATTCAGTGGATTTACAGAAGTACCGGACCTTCACTCCACTCTTCTCCTTGGTATACATGTGTTTAGCTGCCTGGAAGCTTTACATTGTCCCCCACCACCTTTGTCTCCCAGTGTTTTCCAAATCAAATTTTAAACAACAGTGAAATTCCTAAAGGGGACTTTGGAAACTTCGGCTTCAGTAAGACAAGAGTTAAATCAAGTGTCTGTTTCTGAATGTCTCAGTCTAATTACAGTAGCACTGTCGTTTAGGAATATTTTTCTCCATGGCTCTGGACACCGTTGTGAGACAGCGTGCACCTGACCTCTGCCAGAGCTGATTAGAATTACTTGCAGTTCTCACACATAAGGAAGAAAATAAGTGTCCTTTCTCGTTTTCTTCTTCCTTGATCTCTTTAACCTGTGCAAAAGAAACATATGGAATTAAATTCTCATTGGGTAAAAAATGGTGCATTCCCATAGCATTGCTCTCTAGCTGCTGGATTAGCCAGAGACAGCTACCTGAGCTGCCTGTGTCCCACATCTGGAATTCAGCAACATTTCACTCTGTGTGACCAGCTTCTTTCCACTGTCTGCCCTGAAGGCCACGGCAAATGCCTTAAATATAAAACTTAACATTGCTATCCAAGGTAAAATATTTATAGCAAGAAATACCTTGAGTAAAGGCATTTCATTTAGAAGAGAGCATTTCATCTTAGTTCCAACATTACCTTGCAAATTCACATTGAGGGCTTCAGAGTTTTTGTCTTTTACATCCATCTCCTGTTATCCACCTATTTTAATATCAGGTGCTTATATTCTGAAAAATATTCTGTTGATACAAACTTGCACTAGGACCCACAAAGGTATAAACGTTGCATTCTTTAACTGTCACCAGTGATCTTTATTACTTAATGCTAGAGAAATACTGTGTTTTTACAGCTTATCTCTTTGCCAAACCAAATTAATGAAAAGATTACCTTAAACTCAGAATACCCGGAAACACCACTGGAGAAATTTCATTTCCTCAGCATTTCATTTCTAGTAAAATTGACTTGGTTGTACCATTCTGCAGCTGTGATTTGTGAAGTAAATGGCAAGGCTAAATGTGCTGGTAATCTGACATGTTCCCTGAGCAACAAAGGGACTGAGGGCAAATGCTACAGTATTACTGACAACACCAGTAGTGCTTGTTTAACATTTGCTTCATAAACACTAAAAAGCAGCATTAAAAAAATTAAAAATCAAGCAGGCCTCTCTGCTTTCTCCTCCTCCTTTGATTAGCTTTCTTCTGCTGTTTCTCTTTGTTCTCCTTTTTATTAAATGCTATCTGCAGTAGCTGCTTGTGAAGCTTGATATTCTCTTTGGTGGCACTTTCTTTCCAGATGCCCTCACCCTTGAAGATTTTCTCCTTGATATGAGGGAGATTTTCTTTATTACTTACCTTGTGATATCACCACTAGTTCTCAGTAACTGCATGATGACCAAACCACAGGGAAGTTTCTCTCCTGAAGACTGTGCAGCCTGTCCTGTAGTTCTGGAGAAGAGGCACATTACTGGCAGGGGAGGGCGTTGGGTTGGTTCATTCATAGGGTTTTGTGTGGTTTTGTATTTTATCCAGTTCACTGGTGAACTCAGGTTAAGGGACCTGCAAGACCTGAAGTCTCATGGACAAAGCGACTTGATGTACATCTCGCCTGGCTTCTGGAGGTCTGGAAGGGACCTCAGACATCCAGAGCCTTTGTCTCCTGGCCTAACCCGGGCTTTATTTTCAGATGAAATATTTCTCTGGTTTCTTATTTTCTTCACCTTATATTTTCCACTCGCTTGCATTGCTTCCACAAATAAAAACTTTTCACTCTAAGCACTCTTCCTTCTCCCATATTTTGATAAGGAGGTGCTCTCCACTTCCACATGAAATCACAAGTAATAAGTCCCACACATCCTGCCCTCCAAATCCCCACAGTGAAAGCAATGGACATAGCTCAGCCAAATCTTGTCACAACTACTTTGCTTCTAAATTAGGTTTCCTCTCCTTCTCTCTATCTCTTCTCTGTTGTCTTTCCTGCAATCCTTAACAGCAGCTAAATCAAGAGAATCTGTAACTGTAACTCAGATCCACTACAAAAACTCTGTCTTCCCATTTCTCTCCTGTTCCGGTGACCTCTGCTTGCAGAGGCCAGGTGAAATCTTCAGGTTTCATAGTGTGACTCCAGAGTAGTTCAGACAAGACCAGTGAATTCACAGTGTTGTGTTGCAGAATTACAGTAAAGTGAGAGAATGATCTGTGTCAAGCATCCTCTGTTGGATTTTATCCTGCTTCCATTTCCCTTAAGTTCTGTCAATGTTCTGTCTTCAGTATTTTTATAGATTTTACCCAGCTGGGAGCCATGCAGGAGAACATTGGGGAAAGCCTGCTCTCTCCTAAAGAGACGTAAGCCTGGTAAAATCTGGTGAGCTTTCCAAGGATAACTGACAACAGAGTTTTGACCATTATTTGAAATGACAGAAGGTAGACTTAGCCATTACAAAGTAGCTGTAGTGGTTAAAGCTCAGATTGTCAACACTTCTTAAAGAAAGTATGACTACTTTTTCCCATGTGAGTTTTTAAATTTCATCATCAAGAAAAAGCAGTGGCAGCCAAGCATCCATTGGTGGCAACTGCGTACCTGCCTATTTGTACCCATGGGAATAATTAGAGTGAGCTGGAACAATAAATGTCAAGAGTAGGGAGAGATGTACAGAATTTCTGTTGGAAATTCTCAGAAAAAAATCTGCTTGTTACCATGAAATAGATTTTTAATGCCCTGAAGGCTTCATAAACACAATACCCACTTGAAGTGGCTGGAATACAAAAGAAATAAAAGTTTATGTTTTAAAGAGCAAGAACATAAGGTGAAGGATAAGATACATAAACCTTGAGATGCACTGAGTTTCCAGGCTGAAAAACTGCACTAGGAAGTAGCAGTTCTGCTCAGGGTTGGAGCCATGGCCCCGCAGAGGAGCCGTCCTGGGGACACTCAGTGCCAGGCAGCACAGCTCGCCCCATGCAACACCTTGTGCTGGAGGCACCTGCAACAGCTCACAGCTGGCAGAAAAGTTATTTTCTATTCTTTTCATACTTTTTAAAGAACAAAAGTGAGAGCTTTTTTTCTTTTCTAGACACCAGGAGGATGTTTGAGTAAAAGGTTTTGAAGAGCAGTGTTACAAAAGACAGGAGAAAGCAGAAACCAAAGTGTTGGTTTCTGTCATTCTGCAATGTCCTTTCATTGTTTCTTTCTTTTATTTCTCTGTCAATGAAGAAGTAGCTACAGCACTAGTGCAAACACTAATCGGAGTGGTAAGGTGAGCACAAACTTGACCAAATTAGGCATTATGCCGAAAATGTTAAACCCTAGAAAATTAGACAGATGATAGGTACAAAAGGGATAAGTCTCCACAGCAGATCACTACCAAACACGATTGTGTGCATGTAGCTTTAGCAAGTGGCAAAGGAAGGAATGGCTTCCAACACTCCCAGTTGCAGAACTCAAGAGCAAATCATGAAGAAAGAGTAGAAAGGCAGCTAGAAAGGCACCAGCTGCCAGGTACCCCTGAGCAAACACTGCAAGACCCTGCTGGCCCATCTCAGTTATTTGACTCAATATTTATTAGTGTCCAGAGACACCAAAAAGCTATTCAGTTTTTTATATAGGTGATACTCTCTTCACCTCCAAAGATGTGGCTGTTACAGATGACATACTCACAACTCGACAAGTATAGCACCAACTCTGGTGTGTGAGAGGAACTTTCCAATACCAATAACAACGACACGTTCCATCAGCTCATACACCCTACAGACACAGCTCAGCTTCTGACTGGCAACGTTTGTGTGCACGGCCTCACAGTCAGCTGCAGTTCTCCTCCCTTCAGAAAGGAGCCCTGGGCTCTTGTTGAGCAACGATGAACTAGAAATTATGAGAAAGAAGAGGGGACTAAACCAGAGGAATTCAGGTCGTCGCCCAAACGGTAAGACAAAGCAAACAGGAGTCCCTTGTGAATCTCTAAATGTAGCATTTTTTTTCTTGTGTGCTTACTGAACATCAGATATGATGATCTCAGTTTGAAGTGATTGCTATTTAAAGATATGTGTATTAATTTGGACTAATGAGTGGAAAATCTACTGGGAATTACAGAATTTGTAAATAACACGACAACAAAAGAAACAAACAGGTTTGGTGGGGTTTTTTTCAGAGAATCTTAAGAGAAAGATAATACCTGTGTGCAGTAATCTTTCTTACTAACAGTGAAGATGGGATTATTCCTTACTGAGGCACTGAAGGGTGTCAGTAACAGACTGTTTTATGCTGAGCTTCCAGTACATCCTGATGGAGACTACTTAATAATACTGCATGCTCACAAGGGCAGAGGTCTTTCTAATATTAACCCAACTTCTAGTTCTGATTGCCACCATCACTCCCTATTTACATGTGTGTAACATGCAAAATTCTTCTCACTATTCCCAATGACTGTACTTTTCACAGGTTTTCATTTGTAATGATTGCCTAAGCAAACCATGTTTACCTCTACCAATCTTGCCTCAAAATCTCCACCACCTTTGCCTTCACTTCTTTGCTTCTCAGGTTAACACTAACGATTTCAACTATCTGAAAGCACACAAGTAATATTCTACAACACAGTACAGTCTGTGGGAGACCTAGTAATATAAAATCTCTGTACTGCCTCAGTTTTTACATTGGTTTCTGCAGATTGAGAAATATTTCTCTCAATATATTTCCATTTGTCACTATTCATTGAGATCCTTTTGAATGCTAGCCCTGCCACTTAAAATACCTGCAATCCTTCCCAGCTTTGACTCGCACAAAAACACAGCAGGCACCCTCTCTCGTTTATCAACCAAGTCTTATTCAATAGTAGCCAACACAAGACTGATGCCCGTAAACCCCACTTGATATATGTGGCCAAGCTGATGGTGAACCGGTGACTGCTGTTTGCTAAGAACAGTTTTCTCAAGACCTGTGTCCTGGCTTTCAGCAGTTTGCCTATGAGCATGCCATGGAAGACAGTGCAAAGAGACACACTAAAGTCAAGATTTGTCACATCTCCAGTTTCTCCCTTTACCACAAAGCCACTTATACTGTCATTTAAGGAAATCAGCCTGGTTTGACATGATCTGTTCTTGGCAAATCCATGTTGTCAGTTATTTACCACTTTGTGAACTTCTAGGCACTTTCCTAGAGCGTGTGCATTAGCAAAATGCAGATTGTGCAATGTGGTTGCATCTCACGGGCACTGACTCAAGGAAGGAGTTTCAGCATCCTTGTGTTTTCCTGCATTTATCTTCTCTATCAATATCATCATCCAAAAAGGTCCTTTACTGAATACCTCCTCTATGTTTGAAGAGGACTACATAAAGTGGTGTAGCCAAAAATTGTGGTGTGACTCCTCACTTCTCTCAGATGAATTAGCTCACCCACACAAGGGACACTTGTACCACTCAGGGTACATCACTGTTCTGCATGCAGACCCCTTTGTGTGTCACTGCTTCAGAAAAATTGCAGCCCACGTTTTGATCCTTTACAACATTAATAGTTTGACTGACAACTTTATTTCACTTCATGTGGGTTGGGACTGAATGAGCTGTGCAAACTCTTTTCTGATGGCCTGGGGATAGAGATGGGAATAAGGGAACACAAGGAGAAAGGACAGGGTAACAAATTGTTTAGGCACATGAATGTGACAGCAAAACACATGGGTAATGTTGTGCATCATTAACAGAGATATCACAAATGCCTATGGAAGGCATGTGAAAAGATAAAAATGGCCAGACCTGCATGTAAAATGCGAAAATTAAGTGACTGCACACAGCCATAACTCATACTCATACACCTCATGTTCATTTCTTTGCCTATTTAAGAAGAGTTGGCCCCAAATGTCTCACCTTTATCTTTCTGAAGCCAAGAGAAACAACTCCATCTGAACCCTTGTGGTCTTGTGTATTAACTGTAATGGCAGACAAACCAAAGTGGGTCTGGAGATCCTTGATCTGCCTTCTTCATTAAACAGAGTTCTGATCCCAAACACGTAAATGTCAACATGTCAGAGGCAGGTTATATTTATGCTGCAGGTAGTCAATGAAAGGCCATCGGCAGAACTTGCAGGGCTGTGAGGTTCTCAGGCACACCTCGTGTCTTCTTCCAACTGAGCACAGCATCAGAGCCACTGTGGGTACCGGGACATCAACAAGAATAGACCAGCATTGCCTCCTCCCTGCTGTCATACTTCTCTCTAAAACTTACTCTTGAAAGAGATCATTTACACATGATCCTATTCCCTCAAATGAACATTCTGCCTCTTTTTTTTCTTTTTTTTTTTTTTTTTTGTCATACTACAGTGCTTTCAACTTCTTCCCATCATTAAGCCATTTGTGTGAAATACTGAACTGATTAATGTGGCATTTTCCAGTAAACTGTTTCAGGAAATTCTGCGCCTTGCCAGTGGGATCCTTTTGAATAATGCAATCTCCTCAGCATAATTAAAACTAAGTTCTGAAGTTAGTACCTTTTTTCCCTGGAGACACTCATCAAAATGTCAAGTGTTCCTTCTAGTGGAACTGCAATCCCATAGCACAAATACACTTATCCACCATTCCTTGTGAGCAGGAGACCTTTGGCTCTATTCTTTGTCACTTCATTTTTTAACAAGAGTAAATAGTGCATGAAATAATAAACAGTCTCTACGCATGGAATGACAGAGTATTTAAAAAAGCTTGAAGAAAAGAAATGAGGTACCATAGGTACAATAGTAAGAAGACCTTGCTTTGTTTTAATGATTCCTTTCAAGTGTGACTCTTAAAATGAAGTTTAAATGCTCATTTTAAAATGGAACAAATTATATAAAACAAAACATTTGCTCCCCCACGACTTCTCAGGGTACATTTTTTCGCTTCAGAGAAAAACAGAGCTGGGGTGCCACCACCTGGAGAGCTGCAGCAATATTGTTCACAGATTTCAAGTTTCTGAGAATTGCTGGGACTCAGATTTACAGCTGAGTCCTGGGCAAAACTCCAGCTACAACAGTGTAAAGTCAGTTCAAATTATGCTTGAGAAGCTACACAGGTAGGAGGATGCATTTTAAAAATTGATCACATGTATTGTTACATTCAACCCCAAAAAATCCTATGTGCATTGTACGCAGAGCAGGTCAAAGTAACTACTTGCTGTCCCCTCTCGCATTGCTGAGATGCACTGAAATTGAGGACTGGCTTATTGCTGTAACCCACAGCTCTGAGCCACATAACTGTAAGAACCTCTCATGAAATGAGAAAGTACCAGGTACAACCTAACGTCACAATCACATTATATTGCACAGTCTGCCATATTTTACAGAACCTATTTGAGATTGATTGTTCTTTTTTAACTTGCTTTTCTTAATTTAAATTAAAATCAAACTAGAAGTTATGTTATGCTTTAAGGAAGCTGAATAACTTCCTGCTAAAATCCACTTTGTGTATGTAAGACTGTCTTTTCTCCAGCATTTTATTATTATTTATAATTGCTCTTGTTAAAGTTGGATGTAGAATAGAGTAAACCATTACCTAGAGATAAAGCTAGGGCAGCTAAATATCTGTTGTTAATTAGCTTCCTCCTTCTAAACTGCCATATATAAGCCATTGAAGTTATTACAGGAAACAGTGTATGCTTGTGCAATAAGCACAAGTTCAAAGATTAATATTCTCCTGTCTAACTTAGGCCACCTGGGAGGCAGGCATCTAGTCTAGTCTAGTCAGGTAAGATCCCTCCATGATCACTGTGTGCAGGGAGACACTGCTAGGTTCCTTCCCCCTGCAACAACTTCCTAAAACTGATGCAACAAACTACCTTCTGGAAAAGCCCATCTGTCCCCACCAACCCTAGAAACAATCTGGACACACAGCTCACGGTAAATGCCTCAACTTGTAGGTGGCCAAAAGCCTGGGAGTTGTACCTCACCCTGTTCCTAACATCATAGAAGGGCTCAAGTCTAGTGGAAGTAATGTCTAGCTTATACATTGTTTAACAGAAAGTAAATGAATGAGAGCTATCAGATATATCTTTGGAGGAAAATAGTTCTGCAATCAAATCAATAAACGCTGCCTTTATCCCCAGTGGTGGCACTTACATATGCACGTATTAGCCACAACTACTCTGCACTTCCTACAGCTAATCCTGCTGTTTACCACTTCAGTTGCAACACTTCTGTTATAAGATCACCAGATACTCGGAGAATGAACGTCTGCCAACACTTATTAGCTTAAAGCATAGCATAACTTCATTAGTGTGTTGTAAGGACACTTGACGTTTAAACAATCCCATTTCCTAGTTCACAAACATTTCAAACCTAGCATGTCGATGCTGTACGAGGTTAATTGCTCTTACTAATCCATTAATGGAAACCTATTGGGTTTTTTTATGTAATGGAAAACCACAATAGACTTATTTCTTTCATTTATTCGACCATTATATCAAGTATACATAATCTTCAACATGTTAAGAAAATTTTATGCTGAGTCTCCTTAAACACTACATGCTCTTACTTTTATATGTACCTTATCTGTTAAAACTGAAAGCCACAACATTCAGCAGTTGGATATGCAGAGGCAGACAGACAGCAATGAAGCCACCTAGATACCGCAGTTCTCTTTGGGAGACTGTGCCACCAACATGCATGAGCTTTTTGCCTTTTGGGAAAGCCAAAATTGTCAAGGATCAGTTTGCTGAGGCTCTTTTCCCTTTCTCCAGCTAGAAAATAAATTTCCATGTTTTTAATTGCTTAGATAATCTCAAGAGCGTCAGTCACCATATGGTGCCCAAGTGCCTATCGATGGGATGGTTCTGAGGGGTGAGTTACATGGCTATGTCTGAATTCAGAACTATCACGAAACATCTCCAGAAGTGGAACGTGATCATCCACAGTGATGAGCTGTTACAAGAGCCCCCAGTGTACTTCTGTCCTGGACTAGCCTGCACCCTCCTAAAGGGCTCCCGGGCAGGTTCAGGAGTCCCTGCAGGCACCCTGCTGAGCCCCTTGCCTGCTCCTGCCCACCCACACCTCAGCCAGCCCAGAGAACCAGCCCAGGCTTGAGCATCACTGCCCCACACCTCTTTGCACCCTTCAGGACCAGCCAAGCCAACCTACCACCGTGCGCAGATCACAAAAGAACAGATGAACTGGGGTAGTCCCCTGAAATACAGACAAATGCAGAAGGAGGGGCTCTTAATAGTGATTCCTTTCATTACCCAACTTCATCAGATGAGTAATTTAATAATTTTGTAGCATTTTCTTTAGCTGTAAAATGAGGATTATGGTATGTTATACTTACACAGCTTGTGTGGAGAGCTGCGATGATTAAATAGTGCCATTTGTAAAGGTATGATATGGACATGTTGAATCTGAATTCTGGGGTAGGGAACTAGTTACTAAGTGGAACATTTTCCTTTTCCTGTTTTTCAGCTGTTTGGCAGTAGTTGCTGGGAACACTAATCTGTAGTCAGAAAGTTCAAAATCCCCTGTCACCTTCAACATAAAGTGAGTCTTAAGCTTAGAAAATCCCAAAATAATGATGTCACTGTCACTCCAAATTCATAAAGATGTCACTGAATGTGGTGATTTAACTGTGATGGAAAATAGCCATTTGCAGTGGGTAGGAATGAAAATATTTATCACTTGCAATAGCTACACTGCTTTCTCCAGCAGAAGAAACCTGCTTGTTTGAGGTATGTCTACCACACTAATGTGAATGAATCTCATTCTCAGGTTTGTGGTGGAGTTTGTAACAGCTGATCTTGCCTATTTTCTTTACAGGACTGTACGCAAGCTATTAGACTCCTGAGTAGGCCACGCATACAGGCTCACAGTACCTGAAAAAAATTGCTCAAATTACAAAACATAACACCAAAAGACTTAGGCAGAGGAAAGATGCCAAAATAAGCTAGTCGCAATTAATTTAATAATGGACAGTGTATAAACTATTCTTGGATGCTCTTGGAGCTACTGCTAATATATATTTATAATCACTTAAGTTATAATATAGAATGAAGAATAATATAGAAATAGAAGGAATTACAATGTAAAAATGTTGAAGGTAAAGATTTTTGCTGCATTTGCTGTGGCCAATCTATCTTTAGTTTTCCTGTTACAATCAACAAGTACGATATAATAATGTTTCCCAGAAAGGACATAGAGGAAGATCTAGTCTTGCCCTTTTCATTTAGAGGCAAAGAAAAAAAAAAGAATCATGAAGATTTTTATTAGGAGTGCTGAAATATTTTTCCTATAAAATCAGGTGGATGCCTATTCAGCATTACGAAAAACTAATTTTTCACATTTAAATGTATCATTAGCTTTCACCTGTTATTTTGGGTTTTTTTTCCCTTACTGGTATTATTCAATTTTAAGCTTTTAATCTCCTGAGGTTAATTAATGGCCAGTTCGCACAGCCTGCTGGAATGAGCCATGCTGGGGACCTGCAGGAGTGATGGCAGCGCTCTTGCAGCTGGGAAAGAGGAATGTCACGATGGACATAATCCCATCCATGGCCAGACCAGGGAGCTGGATTATCACAAAATCTGTACTGGCCAATTAGGAAACAATTTTTTATAGAGCTTTCTTCACCACTTTGGCACTCAGCAACTGATGTATCATTTGGAGAATGAGTATTTATATCGCACCCAGTTTTGAAACATCTCTAACGCAGCAGTAGATGCTCCCATCTGAGGAAATACTGAATACTTTTTATCATATTACTCTCTTTGCTGCAGTGGATGTCTGTATTAAACTAGGGTTTTTTAAGCTGGATACAGGGAAGCAGAGACTTTTACATCAAAAGGTTCACCCATAATATGAAATAGCATTGTACTTTTTTGGCATTTTCCCCCCCTTGTATCCTATCCTGACTGCTTTAAAAAGAGGTTTCCTTTCACATCACAGCAATGTCTGCAATATTGTTTCCTCCACCTGAAAACACCACCCTGGGTTTAGAGCCAAGCATATGGATGAAGAGTTCAGTATCCCCCATCCAGAGGACACTAACTGGTCGAATCCCTCTCCCTGTCATGGCTCCCACATGTTGCTCAGTCTGCCCGGATGTCCTCATGCTCTCCTCCCCACCCTTGGTTGCTCTCACTCTGAGTCACCCACACAGTTAGACTTTCACCTGTGCTTAATCACTGCTCAAAGTCCTTTAATTTGAACTGGCTGCCTTTGCACTGCCAGGCACAGATTTACCTGGGCACAGCCAATGCCAGGCAGCCAGGCACCTGCACTGGGCACAGGCAGGGCTGCTTGTCTGCCTCTGTTTATGTCAGCATTTACCTTTACATGCACGCGACAGTCTCCCTGTACTGCCTTGCCCTCCTCAGGGAAGTCTGCAATCTTCCCTAAGGCTGGTGGTGTGGTTTTGTTTTGCTCCAGAAAAATCTTTCTGTGAAGTCCCATATGGTATAAATCAGTGCTTAGATAATGTGGGAGTGAACACCATAAAAAAACCCAAACCAAATTAGCATTGAATTTGACCCACTATTTTTTACACATGGCCTGTTGGAAGCTCAAAGCTTAAATCTATTCCTTCACTAAAGTAAACGTCTGCAGCATGTAAAAGTACTGGTTTATTATAGTACTGCTCATGAGTGTTTAGACCATTGACATTTTAAAACACTTTTGATTTATTTTAGGAAAAACAATGCCGAGTTCAAGAAATGAACCTCTGAAAAAAATGAAATTAATTTTGCACTAATGTAGCCACATAAATAATTAATGGTTTTAATGCAGTTAGTTTAATAAGGACATGTACAGTTTGGTCATGTATCAAGAAAAGAAATGTGAATTACCTAATTGACCTCTAAAACTCAACAAATTTTAAGTTTCATCCTGAAATACTGTGTTGTTTTTTTGAGATATAGCTTAAAAAATGCTTCCAACTGTCTATAAATCTTCCAAAGGTTGAACGTAGCTGTGAAAAACAGTTTTTCCTAAAAGGAATATGGAAGAGTTTCTGAAAACGGAAATTAGTACCTCTCTCAGCTCCCAGTACAGAGTATCACAAGCTAGCACATGTTTGCTTGAATGCTTAACAACAGCCATCTTGTTCCAAATATAAAGCTGAAGTGAGAGAGGTCTGACACCTGCTGTAACACCGGGTGTGTATGAAGCAACCCAAACAACTCTGAAATACACCCATTTCCACTCACAGGAGTTTTCACTGGTTTGCCATGGCTGTGCACCAGCCTAACCAAAAATAGATCTTAGGCCCATAAAGACTATTTTGATTGCAAGTACCATGTTGTAAGAGGAAACAACCTGAAGTGCCTTTTGAACTAAATCTTTTGCCCTACTCATCAAAAGATTGTTGTATCTTGAGTTTAATTGGTATAATCCAATCTCTTTATGGCCCTATAACTCATTGGCTTAGAAAATGTTAACTGGGGAAAGAAATGACCGAAAGGGCTTATACAAATGCTTCGTGGAAAATTTGTTTAAAGAAACACAAAAGAAAAACTGCTTAACTTGCCAAGCTTGGACTTGCAGTATTGGTTTGGATCAGAAAGTAACAAAGGATTATAGAAATCAAAAAGGTTTATCTTGGTGTATATTCTTTCAAACCATAAATAGGTGTGACTAATAATTTCCAGAAGAAACTATTAATAGAGTTGAAAACAAGACACACACAGGTGAATTCTGACATAGGGGCTTTTTTCAGCCTGGGCCAGATAATCGCTTCTTTCTTCTCACGAAGAGGAGCCTACATGGTGGATGACATTACAAACCCAGTACCAGTCCGGTCATGTGCTCCTGCTTGCCTGATGCCAGCCCTCATTCAGCACCCTGTCAGCCCCTGACGGGTGGGTGTGGAGAGTGCCTCCAGGCACTCACACACACACCAGGAGCTGGAGACCACCTGCCTGCCTGCTGCCAGCATCCCTAGCACTGTGTGCATCATCACAGCCTGTCACATGCTGCACCACTTCTCTGATGCTTGTGAGAAATCCTGTCACCAGGATAGAACACCGAGGACCTCATTAATCCATCTTGAAACCATCACATCAGGGCTTCTGTGAGGGAAGACCATGCTTGGAACTGGCTGTATTTCCACTGCCCAGTGGCAAAGTGCATGATTTCTGAGCCTACATGGCACAAGAATTGCTCCTCTGGATGGGTCTGCTCAAGTCCCCATATGTTTCTCTCTTCCACAATCTGTCCCTTTTCCTAGACTACTTTCAGAAGCTGTGTAATCTCACAAATCCACAGGCAGTTTCTCTTCTTCCCCATACTTCATGCTACTTGTGTGCTTTCCCACTGTGTGTCCTGCCTCTGGAGTTTTTCTTCTGCAGGGTGGCAAGACTGATGGTGGGAGAAAAAGCCCCAGCAAAGTCTTGACGGGCAACAGGTCACAGACAATTCTGACAGGATACATTTATAAATTCTTTCAGGAACATTAAAAACTTCAGCATTTTTGGCCTACACCAAGAGACAAGCAATAAAGAAACCTTAAGGCAACATACATGTTACAAGCCACCATGGCAAAGTAACAGCACCAAGATAAGGCCAGAAGAGCCCAATGCCATCCCTTTAGGAATCTAGGAAATAAATGTTTTCAAGGTCAATGAACCCTGCTACCTTTCCATGAGAGGAGTCCAGGATATAAAATAAAATGTTTCCAGGGCTAGGAGAGGCTGCATATTGTCTACTAGAGCAGAACAAGTCAATAGCATGAACTTGAGTAGTGTCAATTTGTCTTTAATAGATCAGACAAAATCAAGCAGATGCTCCTCACCTTTACTTGAGACTAAACAAATCAAGTAGAGGGTTCTTAGTCCTTGTTTAAATCCACAGGAATCAAACAGAACAGGTTTCCAGCCTTTTTCAGTTTGCAGATCCCTCTACAAGTTTCCCATTACTCTGTATACCAATGCAAGATGCCTGGCAACAGCAATGCTTCTCTTAGTTAGCTCCCAAAGACATCCCCAAGTTACCATTGACAGGTCTCACCTCTGTTCAACTCCAGAGAAATCTAACAGAGAAGTCTCTAGTCCAGGTTTCTCTGCCAACTTTTTCTAACAGATGTAGCTGACACAAGATTTCCTGTTTCCAGGGTCCTAGCAAGGCTTGGTGGGCTGATGTGATGGTGGGCAAGATTCGTCCTCCTTGGTGATATGCTGTCAGCCAGTTCCCTCTGCCCCGGATGCCAGAGATGCCTGCACCCCATCAGAAAAAGGCCTGTGGTCAGGGAGGGCTGATTCAATTCTTTAAGTGAATATCCTCATGCTTTTTTAGTGTCTTCTTGCCCTGGTCAGCCACTGCTGCTAGCCACAACCCCTAAGTTTCTACACCATGGCACCCTGATCAAGTGGCTAACACCCAAGTGGGCTTCTGCACAACCCCCCCTCACCACCCCTCAGGAGGCAAACTAGCACGGGGGTCTCCCATAACTGAAGGAGCTCCCCCATACAACAGGCAGGGAGACAGAACTTCCCTCTGATGAGAAGATGGCTCTGCACAACAGTTAAGTTTTGAGCCCTGGAGGTGTGTAGGGGTGCATGGGAGGGGGGAGGAGGCTGGAAAGTCAGTCACCTCCTACACCCAGGGTTCTCGCTGACCAGTCAGCTGGCTCATGCTGGGTAAGCTAAAATTGCATACATGTAAAATAATCGGTGATTATGGACTAAAGCAGGAGTCTGATGCATGCAAAGATGTGTTAATTGAAGACATTGACTAAAACTGTGACCTCCTCCAAGCATGGCTCTGCATGCCAGGCATAGCAACAGCAGCATTTCCCAAGAACCAACAGGGCTATTTCATGGTCAAACATTAAAACAAGTCTTGTCTCTGAGTGCCCAGCCATGGATCCCTGGGAATAGAAAAGCGTCCAGTATTTGTTCTGCTGTTTAGAAGGAAATAAATTGTTTCATTTCTATTAAGGAGATGTGCCACTGTAAATGGGGTATTACCATGCTAATTCTAAACCACAGATGTGACAGAGAAAAAAGGAGTGACCTTCTTGGCCATTCTCAGAAGAGTCATGTCACTGCAGGAAGGATGGGTTCCCCAAGCAAGAGCAATTCATAAATTGTGGAGATTCTTTTAAGTATGTGTCACTGATCTACCTTCTTTCTCACTCAATTGTACTATTCACTATAATTCACAGTTGATTTTTTTTTTCTAGCAGCATTAGAGAGTGGACTTAAAGCACTAGGGCTTTTCTTCAAGGCAAAGGAATACATTCAGAAGACATGACAAATGTTACTTAAAAATTTAAACCAAAATAGAATGGTACAATTTATTTTAAAATGTATGACTTGGAGAAATCTTGTTCTAGGAGGTGATTTACTTGACTTTTTGTCCCATACAGAATTAATATATTGTGGAAATTACTGCAGTTCCCACAAAATACAGACATTCCAGGGCCAGTCTCTCTGGTCCCAGAGCTGCTGTGGTCTCTGGTCACCATGAGGTGGGAGTAGAGAGTCCCTAACACAGCATCAGTCTGGGAGGCTTAGTCACCGAAAGAAACACAAACACCACTTTTTCTAAATCCCTTTCTAACCTCTCTGTGATGAATACAAGCAATAAAAATTCTAGCTCACCCTATACAGACTTGGAGATATTTTCTTTATGCTAAGCAAAGAACATGCCCTAGGAATGAACCTGCTCCCATGTACTTTAAGGAATTTCCCATTAAACCAGATCAGTCGACAAGTGCAGAGCGATGAGTCTAACATTAAAGGACACTCAAATAAAATAATTTTGTTGTGATCACCCACTCTTTGAATTAATACTCTGTCAGTGTTTTTCTGCTGGAAAGATCTTTCCTTGTTTATTTTAAAATCTTTGCTTAAATCAAAAGACAAATGAATCCAGGATTTTTAGTCAGCAGCAGCCACCACTACAGGTGCCATCAAAACAGCTTAAAAACAACAGAGAAAAACAATAGGGATGATAGTTATATTAACAGCTCAGTCAAATGATTAATGTTTCCTTCTGAGAAGGAGTACAAACCTTGTAATAGAGTTGGTTATTTCTTGGAAGTAGGACTGTGCAAAAACCATTAGCCTGCAAACAGAAACTGCTGCAGGAGTGATGGTCTCCTTCACAAGCCAATTTTACAGAAGTGACATCAGTTTGAACTAACCAACCTACCTATACCTGGACCAGAGAAGAGCAGAAAGCCTTAGGTTCTGGATTTTCCTGTTTTTAAATCCTTTAGATCTGCTATTTCCAATCTCCCTCAAGTACAGAGCACTGACAACACTCAACATTTCCCAGGGAGCCTCAAGATACTGACAGGAGTCTTCTGAACCTGAAAACTGAGCTTCAGCTGTAGGCCACATTCTATGGCCTCTGACCTGTCACCCTGTAGCCACCACTCTGATCTCTTGGTATTCATTATAAAAGGGACAAAGAGGAGAGAACTGTTGGTTTTCTGTCAAGCTGGCCAAGATGACATCTGTCTCTACAAGCATTCACAAATAAACAAAGCATGAAGCTAAACAATAAAAAGGCATGCTCACAGATGTATGAAAGGATAACAAATGCTGGCTGAGACTGAAGTTCTGGTAAGATTTTCTGAAAAACTTCCTGCTCTCATTAATTCACACACATCTGGGACTCATCTCAGTGAGAGTAGCAGAACATTTAATTTGTTTTAAAAAAAAAATGAGTTTAATTACAAAAAAAAAAATAATTTATATGGGTCTATATTTGCCCCAGTGAGTGCATGAGGAAATGATAAGGACTTCTAAAAGCAGTATTTTCCTGTTAGTCACGCATCTGTTTTTACCAATCCCATGATGATTCCAGGTGTTTGTCTGAGTTGTTTGCTTGGCTATACGGATGCCTAACATATGTCAAGCGACCTGATTATGCTTCTTTAAGGAATCCTGCCTGCAGAGCCATGACTGCAGCTCTTCATGCCCTGCTGCTGCTGCTAGGTGGGATTACTGACAGCTCTTTATTATCCGTGGCTCATGTCATGATGGGCTAATTGCACAAATGCAGCCAGGGCATTGTGCAGCACTTGTGGACCCAGCTCAAGATTCCTTCGTTCTGTGCTCGCTGTCAGGGCTGTTGTCCCATCTCTTGGGCAGCCAGCGTTGCATACAAATACCTTACTTTTTGCCACAAACTCTGCAGCTGAGTTGCTAAATAGGAGTGCTGAAATTTCAGTTCCCTCCAAGTCAATGGGGTTTTTTTTACCACTTTCAGTGGGGTCAGGTGCTTGTGCACTGTTGGATGCTTGCTCCCTATCAGGCAATAGCAGATTTGTAAATGTTGCTGTTTGTCAGCTGCCGTTTTCTAGAAGTATCAGTCTATGTATTTCTGTAACTGTTATTATCACCTTA
Organism: Pterocles gutturalis; assembly: GCF_000699245.1. Taxonomy (NCBI): domain Eukaryota; kingdom Metazoa; phylum Chordata; class Aves; order Pterocliformes; family Pteroclidae; genus Pterocles; species Pterocles gutturalis. The sequence continues at coordinate 17,939 of NW_010125416.1, forward strand.
AGCATCAATGGTCTATTTCAGAGACCTGCAGGTTGGTCACTGAGACTTCAGAGATTTAAGACAAAAGGAATGGATTTTTGCCAGCAGCAGAGCACCTGAGGGGCTTGGGAAGGGAAACATGCTGGAGGGAATAGGAACAGCCTTGATTTATTAATGGGTAATGTGCTTTGTCCACAGCCTGGTGGCCTTTAACATAGTCCCTTGAGTCACAGACAGTCCCTGGAGTAAGCTTTTTTTAAAAAAAAAACAGCATTGATTTTCAGTAAAACTACAAAATGTTGCTGTAGGGCCTCTGGGCCCCTCTTTCCCAGTAACATGGTGATGCTGTCCAATAAAAGTGAGCAAAGAGAGCACTTCAGATAAATTTTAGGTCCCTTTTTAACAATTTGTTAAATGCCCATATTAAAGCTGAGTCTTGTTACTTTCAAACCGAGTGTATGCTTTATATATTATGTATAAAGCTGCAGCATCCTGCTGCGGATATCAGCCTGTCCCTGTCCCCAGGAAGATGCCCAATGCCTGGGTACGGCACTGCGTCACTGTCCCCCCATCCTGCCCAGCTCCCTGGCTGGGAGTGGGACAGTCCTGGCTGCAGGGTCCTGCCCGGCTGCCCCAGGAAGTCCCTGTGGTCCCAGCCCCAAGGGAGCTGCCAATCCCTACAGTGTGCCCTCCTGAAAGCAGCTGTCTGTCATCGACCCCTGTCCAGCATCTCTACACTAGCTTTCTAGCAGGTGAGTTATGACAAGGCCCACGTGCAGCTCAGTGAGGCCAAGCAAAGCACACTGAAAGGAGAGAAGGACCCACTGCTCTGAAATGGCTGACATACCATACAAAACATCATGTTCCCAGCACTGCTGGTGAAGGGCCGCTAGATCCTCAACAGGTCAAATAGGAAACCCCCCCCTGCATATGGCGGGGGGGTTGAAACTAGGTGATCACTATGGTCCTTTTCAACCCAGGCCATTCTATGATTCTATGATTCTATGAAACAGGCACACGGAAAATGTTGCTCAGGACATAGCAAAAAGGGTTGGAGGCACCTCCCATCTGAGGCAGGAGGTGACATGTGCCCTCCCATCAGTGGTGTCCAAACACTCCCATTCACAGCTACCTCATTGCCCATCCATGGACAACAGCGGGATCCCAGCCATGGGCCAGTGTCACGCTTAAAGAAGGATGGTTAAGGACAGCCTTCCCAAATTGGCAGAGCCATCCAGAGAAGTGCCACAGAACGGGAGGATGGGAGAAAGCCCTTCAGCTCCAGCCCTGTACAAGGCAGGAGCCACACTGTCCTTCACATGTGCTCGCCCTACTCAAAGGAGATTTCACAGCAGTCAGAGGTAGCCCATGGCAGTGTTTCACTGACATGGCTGACGATCTGCAATGGGTTGTCTAGTGCCAGGTGGTATTTACAGATGAATTAAGAAAATTATGGGTTAATTAAGCCCCCTTACTCATCTCTTCTCTTTCTCCTTCCCTAACTTGGACAACAAGAAAACTGAAAAGAATTCCTCTTGGGCCCTTATTACAGCTTATCTTGAGCAGGGTCTTTTGCAAGGGATTCAGAAGGACACCCACACATCTTTCGGATGGAGGACTATTGAACTATATTGTCTAATTTAGCTTCACAGGTTTTCAACCTTGTTTTAAATGGTGGTAGCACTTTAACAATGCTTCTGTGAATGCGACAAATATAGATTTGTTAGACAGGGATATAAAATATTTAGCATTCCTTTTTCTTTACTAGCAAATCACAGAAAAAAAAATGGAAAAAGCAAGCATTTGCAGACACATATTCTCAAAACTCAGACAGAAATAAACCTCCATAAGAAAATCTCAGAAAACTTCAAATGGATTCCACTTGGGGCATTAAAAAATCTGACAACCTACCTGGAGTTTCAGTGCTCATTTTGGTTTTATGCTTCTGATGAATGCCTGTTATTTAAGCTTTTATCAAGGGACTAGACCCTTCTCAAAGGAATGGAGGATCTCTGAAGTAGAGTGACACAGCACACCAGAAAGGCCAGGGTTTGACATGAGTATAGAGGAGTAAAAGGAGACCGATTCCAGTCACTGGCTCCTCAAGCCTTACATCTTACAGTAGGACAATTCACCACTCGCAAAACAGCAGAAACCTCACTATGGCTTTTCACACAGGCAGTGCTGGGGAGTGGGGTGGGGGAGCAGCCTTCTCACCCAGCTGCTGATGCCAGTTCAAGGAAGGTACATGTGATCCAACCTACAGCTGCTGAACTCCAGTGATGACCAGAAGTGATCAAGCATGGCCCTGCTCTCACATCTTTCTTCATTAGGAAGTAGACGGGAGAGCCAACAGACAATGCCGTCCTGCTGTTTCATGCAGCTGTTTTGGACCCTGGCAAGAAGGCATAATGCAGCAGGCAGAGCTTTCTTCCTCAGACCCCTCAACTCAAAGACCAAGTTAAGGAGAAGACTTCAACTGAGTACAGTGAATGCAGAACCACATTGGGTGTGCTCAGGCACTAGGACTTCACCTTGTCTGGCTAGGGCTGAATCTGGGAAAGGTAAGCTGGACATCAGCCCTTCTTAATGACTGATTCTCTCCCAGCTGATGTACAGAACAACCCAACAGCCACCAGAGGAAATACAGCAATGAACTGGGAAGGAATGAGTTAAATCTTTTTCCCATATACGTTAAACCCATAGTTTAATCCTCTCTCTACCACAAAAACAGCCTGTCAGCCACAGTTCTAGAGTCCTTTCACCTTCGTTATAAAACAGCAGTTGTCTTTTTGGCATTTGCCAAAAAGATATTGCTACCCTCTACCCCCTCTTCGTTTACAACAAAAAGACTCCGACTGTGCCTGCAGTAACAAACGGGGTTTTCTGCATCATTAATGTCTCCTTCTAACAGATTGCCTCAACTACCAGGTAACAGCTCAGGCCAGACGAGGCAATAGGAGTACTCATATAGATTACAAATCATGGGTTTTTTTCTGCAGTCCCTTATTCATGATTGTGGAGGTTTTCCATATTAATCCCAAATCTGTACATGTTTTACTTTGAACTTTGTCAGAAAAAAAGACAGCACATCAGAAGAAGAGAATAAAAGACACAAGCAAGTAATCAGCTTCATTAAAAAACAAAAAAAAAGAACTGAGGCAAGCTGGAAATAAAACTGTGTGCTGGACCATGTTACTCAAAAAGTCCTAAGAGAGTAAAAACTGCTAATTTGGCAGCAAATTTCAGTGAATCTGAATAGTAAATAAGCTTTAGATAACACTAATTACAAAGATGCTTCGAATGCTACTGCTGCAGCTGCCACAACACCTTCTATAGCTATACTGTATGACAAGATTTTTGTCAAGCATTTGAAATGAATAGCATCATTTCAACAGGCTGACTTTCAGTGTTCGTGTGGCTATATATAAACAGATCTTGTCAAGCTTCATTTCTATAGAAAGTCACAAATACTACAGACTTCTGAGTGAAAAAAAAAAATGGAATACATAACAAAAATCATAATCACAGTAGAAAATAAAGACCTTTTATTAAAAGATACTTGGTTAACAAAGCTCCACTCAGATACAAGCACACAGGCATATTTTTGTAATTCTTGGCCTAAAAACATATGCCAGATTAAAATATTCTAACTGAATGCACATGAAACAGAAACACCATTGCAAAAATCCATCTGGGCAACTGGGGCCACTTTTATACTCCATCCAACTGGAGGTTAAATCACCTCTCTATGCAGGTACTTAACAGCAAAGCATACATCCAAATCTGTATGTAGAACTTGGTGCCCTCTTATTATGTAGAATACTAACATCTGTGGTTTCTTCTGGTGCTCTTTTTCTTGCCATGTACCAAGTAATTCAGAAATCACATACATCAAGAATGATGAAGTGAATTCTCAATTCTTCCTGTTTCAACAGTATTTCAGTACTTACAGTGAGGTCCTACTTGCTTTGTGCATAAGATTTCAAGGTTTTAGGTCTGATATTTTTAAATAATAAAATATAATTTCCAAAGTTGAAACTGATGTAGTAGCATTTTTCAAAAAAATAATGAATTATCAAAAGTTATGCATTACTGACACTAATCTGTCACCGTAATTTCTTTCACTAAGCAGTTACATGCATCAAAACACATCGGAATAACTCAGTGGCCTCTAGTATTTACTGAATGAACCCCTGCCATGGTCTGAAGAGAACACTCTCACCCTAAAAGGCTCCAGAATAACACCAGCACATCCACAAGAGTCTCTCTTTCTCCAAACATTCATCCTTGGATGTTTTAGAATCTATGGACTGACATGGTGCAACTCCTAATTAGCTCTGCCAAGGGTTATTGTCATACTTTTTTCATATCCTACAAACACATTGAGGTTCGGCTAATATTGGACCTTTTTTAACATATGAAAAACAACTCAAGCACAGTGATTTTTTATTAGACTGATACTTGATTTGGGTATTTTTTTCACTTATTATGAAGTTGCTGTGCCCACTGACTTGTTATCTACAGACCTTTAGAAAGGAACAGATGGAGATGACTTCAAAGTGTTCTTCCTCTGCTTTCATAGGCTACTTGTTCATTTTTCCTTGTTTACTCTAAGAGAAGACAGTAATAAAATCAAGTTTATAAAAAAAATTCTTTATTTTACTTAAACAAAGTGTGATTTCTGAATGTAAATTCATGATATATTGTGGAGATAGTTATTTAACCACAAGTTTTATTAATTATGGTGAGACAGCTAACCAAAAGCAGAAAGCAGGAAATGGAACTTTCCAGGCTTCAATTTGAAGATTTTTCTCCTAATATTGTACAAAAAAAATTAGCTTCATCCTAACAGAAACAGAAATAGTCTCTTGACTATAGCAACCTCATTGTGCTGTGCTTTCAGGAAAGCTTGTCAGCAGCTGTCTGATCAACTCTGATCTTGCTTCCCACTGCAAACATCAAAGTTGCTTTTTGTGGCTTACCATAAAAATAAGCGTCAGACTCCAGCATGGGTTCTCTTTGGTTGTTGTCTTCTGGAGACAACAAGCTGCAGAAACGCTGTCTGCAGAAGCGCTAGAAGAGATCTAAACAGTTTCTGCAGTTTCTGCTTACTCTGTTCCAGCAACCCTTCTTTGCTCCTCTTGTTTCTCTCACTAAAATTGCACCATTTAGTCTTTTACACAGGCAAATTTGTCTTAAAACCTGTATAGTGGCCTGAGTCTGAAACTTGAAAAATTTTATACTAGACATGTCAGCATCAGTCCACCTTGGTTTTTACATACAGTAGACTAGATCTTCAACAGACCCCACCAATGCAATGGCTCTATGGATTTTGTGTCAAATTTTGTACTCAGTTACACTGGTAATGTTCACTATGCTAATTCACCAACATTACTAAGATTTGTGCTGATGAGAACAGAATAATTTCCATAACAAAACACAATTTTTAGAATTTCTGAAAGCCTCACAGCTTCCTTGAGTGTCTCTTTAGCAAAGAATTATTTTACTCCTATGCTTGATTTAGGCAATAGTCCCAGTCCCTGCAGCTGAGGTTCAATTCGGCCCTCAGACTAGTCAATTAGAAACCTACTTCAGCTACAGTAGAACTGTACCCCTGTTGAGAGGTCTATCTGCAAATAATTGACTACGATGTGACTTTCCCTCTCTGCAGGCATCATGAAGACATCAAGGCTTACTGCTTATGTGCAGAACCTTTAGAACAATATGTAACTAAATACCTTAGGCTGTTCTCAAAGCAATAGGAAAGCTGTCAGCACCACAGAAAAATCACTAGATTTTTTAAAAGATTAATGGTGTGTGTATTCCAAAGACCTGCTCCTAACATGTTAGCAGACAGTAAAAAACGAATTTAAGGTGGGATTATCCTTTTTTCTTTTGAATGTGCACTTATGTTTAATCAATTTATTATTGTGATATAAATGTCACTTGAATTAAATAATCACATTCTGTATTAAACAAATGATTTTTTTTTCAGATTTATTAAAAATGTAGTGACTGGCACTTGACTGGTATTTGGTGAGTTGTGACAGTGGCACAGAAGTATGAGTGCATTTTACGCACACAGTGAGTTTGCCAAGTTCATTTGTACTCTTATAAACCATTTTAAAATTAAGATCCATAAACAAATGGCATAGACTTTAGGTACTAGTGAGCATAAAGGTCTTCAAAATAGACAGAATTCACATATAAAGTGGACAGACTAGTCAGTGCCAGTTTCTGTGGTTTAAAAGTCAAAAGACCTTTTTGATACAGTGATCATTTCAGATGACGTGATCCAGACACCCATGATGCAGATGCTCTGGGGGATCATATGAATAAATGTCTCCATGAAAAAGCTTGCTTTGAGACCAATCTTGCACTGCAGTGAGGGAGCAGTTCAAACATACTCACTCTGTCCCAGAGGGGATGGCTGCGAGCTGGGCTCACTGCTAAACCCCGGAGTAAGGGGCTGCTCTCTGGTGTGCCTGCCAGAAGCACCACTGGCATAACCACCAAGCCCAGGAGGCTCCCCAATCAACACACTGTCTTGAGCTGGAAACCTTGTGATGACTTTCTGAGGTAAGCAGGAAAAACGGGTGGCTAACACAGGATTCTAGGTGTTGAGCCAAGTACCTCAAGTACCAATATGGCAAGGACTAATTTCTAGGCACCAATACTTATGCCTTGTATATGCAGACCCTGCTTGCAGGGAAGTAAACAAAGCAAAGCCTCTGCAGCCCTTCATCAGGTAAAATAATACAGCAAAATGCCAAGGGAAGAAAGGAATCTTCTTCTGTACCCTTCATGGTATTTTTTCCTATGTTTTTAATAGTTTTTAAATGTTTGGAGTTCCAAAGTACTGCCAAAACTAGTACAACTACATTGTACGAAGCTACTGCAGTTAGAGTCATTATTTCTGATTCTCAAAAAGAACAACTTTAATCTCAAAACACATACTGAGTGTTGAGGAAAAATCTAGGGCACAGGAATATTCAAAATAAATATAAGCTACAAGGCAATGACAGTTTCTTCTTCATCTATGAAAGAGGATTTCTTTTCATGTATCCAAGATCATACCGTACTGTTCAGCTTTAAAATTCAACAGCTTCTTCTTCTCAGAAAAGAATAAAACCCTCAAATCCTTCCCTTAAATATTAACTAGTAAGTGGACTGTCTTAAGATTCACTGAATCATCTCTTGGGAGACGCCATGTCTTCCTAAACTACACTGCTTCCAAATATATTCTCCAAGAGAAGGGGGAATGGGCCCTTGCACTCAGTAGTGGCATTTCACCAAAATTTATCCCAGCAGCAGTAAATGTTAACATTTTGGTCAAGTCAGTATATTGCAATTTAAACATTTCAAACATTTAAAATATTAAAAATAGATAATTTTTGAAGATGTTGAATTTTTATTTCTTTCCTTAAACTACTCAGAAATATGTTCTGCAAACTCTTCTCCTACATCTCTCATCTACTTATGCCTCCTATATTAAAGCCATCACTGTATCACCTCTCTACTGAACAAAATTATCTGCCATAGACTGTATGAACAAGCACCCTAATTCTGCTGTATTTCCTAGGAATTACTTTTCTTCCTCTTCCAGCTACTGCCATCTTCCTTTCATGATTCTGCTTGTTAATTACACCAAAATGGTATGCAACACAGAGATAAATTTCCCTCAATGACTGCGATTACAGACTTTACAGTATGCAGAAGTCAAATCTAAACACTTCTTTTCAGTGTAAAAAAATGATGCTTAAGGAATGCTGATTACAAATATGTTCCTATTTTAAATTGAACATGTAGAGAATTGCACCAATTTATCCTTCATCTCTCCTTATGCATGGAAATCATTGTTGATTTTAAACATTAAACTTTTGGCATGGTTTGAGTTTAACTCTATACTGGAGTAAAAAGATGCTATTCAGCTTGCCAAAATTCCTTTTATTTTTTTTTATTAAGGGATATGTATTATTTTTAAAATTCATATAGTTTTTTGCTTTAATGGTTCTTAGACTTTGCCTTGCAAGTAAGATCAAATTCTCTAAAAGACAGAATTAGCACATTTCAAGGATTAAGTAAGAATTTAAATATTTAGCACTTCTCATAAAAGTGACCCAGTTTCAAAAATATTATCAGTAAAATTCTACATACGGCCAAAACCTGGCATCAATTTCTATGTATGACTACCTACATCATGAGCATTTTTAGATCTAATTAAAGAGAATCCATGAGAAAAACTAGAAGCGTGTTTTTTCACACACAGCTTTTAGGGAAATTTAAGGAATTTCAGAAATGTATAATCATACAGGAAACCTGTCTTTAAAAAGCTCATGAATTCTGATTGATCCTGGAGGCTCTCTATCTGACTGTAAACTCAATTTTTAATGTGGTTTGTGATCCTTTCAAGGACTTACATTTCAGAGGATAGTTGATAAATCACCACCACCACCATGTATCACGAACTCAGTTAGCAGTTAACCATGAAGACTCCTATTCCAAAAAAAGCATCTTTGATGATGGCCTGGCTGAACCTAATAAAAAAGATTTTCAGTTTTAGTAGCTAGGTTTGAAATTTAAAAATAGGAAATAGAAATCATGTCTCCATTGGTCTTTAAAAAATGAAGATACTGAAGAACATGACAAAACTGGAGTTTTAGGAAAGTATGTATTACATTTACAATGGATTTTGACAAGCACTGCTGCCAGGGTCTTCAAAGGAGCTTGTCTGGGCAACGGCTGGAACTGCATCATGGAAGGTGGGATGGAATGCCATTCAGAGGGACCTGGACAGGTTCAAGAACTGGGCCCATGTGAACCTCATGAGGTTCAACAGGGCCAAATACAAGGTCCTGCACATGTTTTGGCGCAACCCAGTATTAACACAGTCTGGGAAATGAAGAAGTTAAGAGCAGCCCTGAAGAAAAGGCCTTGGGAGTATGGGTGGATAAAAAGCTGGATACGACCCACAATGTGCACTTGCAGCCCAGAAAGCCAGCTGTGTCATGGGCTGCACCAAAAGAAGAGTGGCCAGCAGGTTAAGGGAGGTCATTCTCCCCCTCTGCTCTGGTGAGACCCCACCTGGAGTACCGCATCCAGCCCTGGGGTCCTCAGCACAGGAAGGACATGGACCTGTGGGAGTGGGCCACAAAAATGATCAGAGGGCTGGAGCACCTCCCATATGAAGAAAGGCTGAACAGTTGGGTTTATTCATCTTGGAGAAGAGAAAGCTCTGGGGACACCTTTTTGCAGCCCTTCAGTTCTTAGAGGGTGCTTATGAGAAAGATGGGAACAGACTTTTTAGTAGGACCTGTAGCAATGGGACAAGGGGTACTGGTTTTAAACTAAAAAAAAGGTAGATTCAGACTGGATCTAAGAAATTAATTTTTTATTATGAGGGTGGTGGGACACTGGAACAAGTTGCCAAGAGAGCTGGTAGATTCCCCATCCCTGGAAACATTCAAGGTCAGGTTGGACAGGGCTCTGAGCAACCTGATCTAGTTGCAGGTGTCCCTGGTCATTGCAGGCGAGTTGGCCTAGATGGCTTTTAAAGGTCTCTTCCAACCCAAACCCTTCTATGATTCTGTAAAGACAAGGGAATAGACAGCGCTAAAGCCCCCCCAGAGCAAACTTCATTGTGCGCAGGTCCAGCAAACGGGGACCCAAAGCAACCAGTCTGGTAAGTGCTGGAAAAGGGAGCTCAGCTGCTGTGATGGAAACTTCTTAGCTGGCCTACAACCAGTATGCAGCATATGCACACTAGTCACCCCAGCAGGGTTCCAGGAAAAAGCATGTTTGAGGATTTGGCAGATAACTGTGTTTCCTTACTTAATGCAAGATTGCCTGGATAGGACAATAATAAGGTGATATGGTACGTTACTCAAAGGACAGGTTGCTGGATCACAGTCACACTTTTTCAGAGAAGGAGAAGGCTCTAAATGCTCATGAAATAATGACTGACTATAAGGATGGTAAAAAGATATGTAAAGAGTTGATCCTGGTGGGCATCACAGAAAAGGACTGGGGTGAGTTCTTGACAGGGCACTTCAGGCCACTTCAGGATGAGCCTGACACACTTTACTGCAGAGGGGCTTGTAAGCTAAAAGAAGTGGAGTTAAGAGCCGAGAAGTCATATGTACTGAATCTCTGATCACTTACTTTCATCTGTTAGGAGCATATAATTAATCTCTATATTTTCCACTTTTATTACTGCTATTCCACAGATCATTTGTTCTCCTATCCAATACCAGTGGCTTTGTAGGGATTCAAAAATGTTTGTACTCTACTTTGGACACTTATGCTGCTATAAAAAACCTAAATATTGGTACAAATATAAAAGCAGGGGAGCCACGTGTTATTTTTAAATTATTTTTCCTTTAAACACATAAGTCCAGGATATGAGTCTATAAGGAAAATCCTATACATGATAGCAGTCACAAATAAAAGCAAATAAAAAAGTTGACAGCCCTGAAGTAATTAATTTATTTTCGAGACTGTTTCAACAGAAAACATGAAGAAAGACATAACAAGGAAGACAGAGTTCCTTTAAGACTGTTCCAGAACATTTCCGTTTTAGGAGTAAACCAAGTACATGTAAAGACTGAGCAGTGACAAAGTTAATACCATTCTGATAAGCCCCTTCTTCTTCCTTGGTAAAAAAAATCAAGCTTGCAGTTCTTTATTCTTCAGATGACAATAGCTCCCTCTCCCTCTGCTATCTTCCCTGCAGTGCTCTTAGGTACTTCTGTGCAACTTCCTCAGTGATTTTTACAAACCTTTTTCTGAGCCAGATGTGCAGGTAAATTTCTGTCCTCTTCATGCCTCCTGTTGTGTTAATGGCTGAGTTATGGGGTAAAGGAGACCCTTGAAGAGCAAGACCAGAGAGCCTCTTTCAAGGGAGGAGTCACATTTTTTTTCTATCTCATCGAAATCTACATTTTCTACAGAAAAGTGACATAATTTGGAAACATATTCC
>NW_010125416.1:28929-31972 GCF_000699245.1 Pterocles gutturalis
GACACACTCTAGTAGAAGTAAGAGAGATGACAGTCACAAAGAAAAAGTCCAAAGGAGGATCAAGCTGAAGGTTTATATCCACAAAGACACTGAGAAAGAATGTCAGAAAATGTAGTTTGTCTGATAGTGATACATTTTTTCAGACAAATCTTTGAAATGTCGATAGAATTTCAATTAAAAGGAAGGAATCTGTCTTACCTAAATGGTAAGACATAATAATATGGCAATGCTCAGTACAAACTGATGAGCTTTGAAAATGGCATCTCTCGATAAGGAAAAGACAGAGAATGTGAAAAAGCTCTCAGGTAATAAATCACAGCCTTGAACCAACAGAGTTACTACATTTTTTGACTGGGACTAGTGAGATTACTTAGTAAAACACAAGACTATGATACATGAGTATTTATCTCAGCAAACAGTGCTGCACTGTACTATCTCTGTTGCAATGTTACTGTGTAACAATACTAGGTTATATTATCTCTAAGACAATGACAGTCTTTAACATACAACTTCATATGTAACAAAAATTACACACTGAAGGACATATCAACTGGCAGATGAAATTCTGTGGTTGCTCAGTCCTTGGGACAAACCCATGTAGCATAAGGAATATTTGAAATGCTGGCCTTCACCATGTGTTCATATTTTCTTCTTACTTGGTGTATTTAGATTGGAGGACTCCTCATGCCTCAGGTTTCCTGGGATACAAGAAACAAATTTGGACCACAGAAACAAATTCAACCATTAGTTTCATTTTTCTAAATGCCAGTTTAGATTAGAAAGGCTAGTTTTTTCTAGCAGAAATAGGACAGCAGAGATAACACTAGCACTAATGGTCTTGTGTTGTCTGGCTCCATGGAGGTCTGCTGAAGGCTGATGTTCTAGATTGGGGCCATAACTCTGCACAGTCCCAATGTCCAAATAACAGTTAGGATCATTAGTCTAAGTGCCATCAGTCTAAGTAAATATCAACTTGCAGTGAATGTCTTAATTTTGTATTTTCTCCAGGCCCAGTTATCAGTCTCTTTCCACACACCATATCTGATAGGCTTATCTATCAGGCACCTTCCTGGATCTGGTGACGCTGAGCCATCCCCTTGGTACAGCTTGCTTTAAGCTGCCACTTGGCTGCTTATTTGAAATAAGCTTTTCCCATAGTCCTGCACTGTCATTATCACAGTATTCCAGTATGGCAAGTACTTTGCATTGACCCAAATTTTCTTTACAAATTATTCCAATAACACTGCTTTATGCTTGTGTGTGCAGTGACAAGTCATTATAAAGGATCATTACAAATAAAATATATTTGTGTGAATACACTGACACTTCATGCAAAAAAGCTGTACATTGTTGACCATGGGTCTGCTAACTGCCACCATCATCCAGAGTCATTCTCTTTGCCTTTAGTTTGGTGATCACTGGGACACTGTGGAAAAATGGCTTAATAAAAATGTGACAAGCTATCAGGTAGTAACACTAAGAATTTATGAGATTATTTTTTTAACTCTGGGGCACATAAAATTAAATATCGAACCACATCCCCTCATTCTCAGAGTGTTTAGTGCCCACAGTTGCCTCTGTTAGACCTACAAGAATTAAATACTTCAACAATTTTTTTTTCTTTTTACTTTAAAGCAGGATTTGTTTAATCAGTAATCACAGCTGAGAACAAGAAGTTACAGTTCCTGTGAGCTAATACCTGGGAATTAAACACCATTCTCTAAAATGTGTGGCAACTTCATGGGTTACAACCTGCAGAGTGGAAGCCTGCATGTCCCCCATTTCATCATTTCTCAGGATGTTGGTTTTTTTCACTAATTCTTTCTTCTCTGAGGATGAACAATTTGCAAAGAAACCTCACCTCTTTGTGTATACCTCTTTTAGAAGGAAGTTAATATAAATAATTTGTAAGTTATGAAGGGAGGAAAGTTGCAGACAGGGATTTTATTCTCATCATTTCTGGGTCCTGTTGTTTTCCTGTTTGTTTTGTATTGATGGCAGTTGGCTTGTGAGCAACAGAAAACAACTTGTCAGGAAAGTATCTGATACAGATGTACATGTATGGCACATCCTGGAATTGCCTGGGTTTGCTTGGTTTTGTCTGTAGTTTCTCAGTTCCTTAGTTGAGGTTATAACCTCAGAATTAGAAATGAAAAATGACAGTAATCATAACAACCTCGGTAATTTCTAAGTAACTTCATTTTAACGCCCCTGAAGGACACTTCAGGGGTTAAGCACTTCATCAGTTTTGTATATAATTACTCAGAAGAAAAGCCTCCACCTCTTCTGCCAACATATTGAAAGGCAAGGATTGCGTCTTCAGATGCCTTAGTACAGGCATGCCCCAGTTATCAGGCAAATCTTATGAGTGGTAGCTGAACACACAGTATTAAACTAACGGCTAAAACTAGAACACCCCTGAAGTTCAAAAGAAATCCATCAATCCAGATGAGGAAGAGGGTTTAGGCAAGAGAAAAAGGATTTGTCATAAATACAATAGAAATGTAAGGCTGTGAGGATCTGGAAGAGGTCATCTAGCCCATCCACCTGCTCAGAGACAGGGTATATACCACCTCTAAGAGACACTTAATCTCTTCTGGAATCACCTTCACCGGAGGATTATGACAAATGCTCTATATAATCTGATCCAGTGCTTAACTGTGCTTAAACAGAGTTTTTTCCTGTAATGTGCCCTGCAGTACTCTCCATGAACACACCCAGCCTGGACTGGCTGCTGCTTTGGCAGGAGCATGACACTGGATTCTATTCACTTACCATATGAACCGGGGGAATTTTCAAAGCATTATTATGGCAGGGGAAATGAGGAGGGGGTGTTGCCCTCTATGTCAAAGACCAGCTGGAGTGCGTGGAGATCCACCTGGGTTAGATGAGGAGCCAACAGAGAGCTTGTGGGTCAGGATCAAAGGGAGGGCAGGGACAGGGGACATTGTAGTGGGGGTCTGCTACAGGCCACCTGACCAGGGAGAGCAAGTGGCTGAGGCCCTCTATAGACTGACAGGAGCAACCTCATGCTCACAAGCCC
>NW_010125417.1:0-1455 GCF_000699245.1 Pterocles gutturalis
CACAGTAACCGAATAAAAGTGCAGAATCCTGAATGCAGCTCGTTATAAAAAGTTAGCATCCAGTATTTTCACATGAAATGCAAATATAAGCAAAAGGAAATTAATGCATTTTAAAAATGATTTTATATCTTTCAAACTGTCATTTACACTTGAAAGTAAGTAAAACATAAATTCTGCCCTTCGGTATCTTGAACTTAACTTGACACTGACTCCTGTAGCAAAAATAGAGCTATGTGAGCATAACAAATGAGTACATGGAACAGAATTTGTTTTACTGAAAGTGAAGACAAAAATGTACAAATGTACAATACTCACCAAGTACAGGAATACTCAATATGAGTATTTGTGATTAAAGATTTCTTTTTTTTTTTTTTCTTTAAGGAAACTGAGAACTGTCAGGAAGATTTTAAATTATTCTAGTGCAAGCAATATCATGCTCTTTGCACTCTTTCACAATAGCAGTATCATTAAAATTAATATATTTGTAGGGGAAAAAGAATATGTTTTTTTTAAAAAAAAGCAGATTTAAAGAGGAAAAAGATTAGCATTTTAAAAGTGAATAATGGATTTTAGAAATCTGCACTTACCAACACAATCCCCACTTCCATCCTGCTTATATCCCACATTGCACTCACATCGGTAACTAGAAAGGGTTGGTACACAACGTCCATTTAAACAAAGGTTGGGATGGTGCGTACAGATGTCTATTGTCTGATTGAGTATTGCTAATAAAACAAAACATGAGACAAATATTCATATTTTCAAATGGAAGTAAATATGAAGATTATACTTGGCTTCAGAAAGTATGTTATCAGGTGCACAAATATACCCATCAAATCAAGTTTTTTTTCCAAGCACTATCCATTGACATGATAGTAAACTAACAAAAACAGGTAGCCCTCAGAAACAAAAACCAGACAAACAGCCCTAATTATGACTGATGATTTATGTTTATAGCCTGATGAGATTGTCAGTGGCCTCATGAATAAACCACAATTTGGGTGAAAGTTGAAGCTGTCTGTTCCTATACGTTTCCTGTTTTTGGTGTGTCTTTCTTAATAACACTCCCTGCATTTTATTAACTTTATGGTTCTGCTCCTAGAGATGTGATTAAACATGTCATAAGCAACTTTATACGTATGAGATTTTCCTCTGGATATTATTCATCTTGGGCTTTCAGTCAAGACAGTGTTCCTGCAGAATAACTAAGTTTTACACTTGGAAGAACAAAGAAAAATAAAAGTTTATTTTAAACCCTGGAGGGTTTTTGAAAACACTTAGAAATCTGGAGTTTTATTAGTGTTAACCAAGACAGATCCCGCAGGAACAGCACAGGCTCAAGGACTCTATTACTGAAGTGAAGAAAAAAATCTCTACATCTGAACTCTTTTTAAAAAAAGGGCTCCCGAATTTACTCATGTATCATCTGAGGTCTCTTAAATGTGCTTGAATACA
>NW_010125418.1:0-1422 GCF_000699245.1 Pterocles gutturalis
ACTCATTTGTGTATTTGTATACATTATTATTATAATTGTTATTATAATTATTATTTTCAATTTTATTGTAGTTTAGTTTTTAAATTGTTCTTATCTCAACCCACAAGTCTCTTTTCCCTTCACCTCTTTAATTATCTCCTCCATCCCCAGGAGGGGAGAGGTTGAGCAGGCAGCTGTGTGGTATTTGTTGCCTCTAGATGTGTTAAAAACCACAACAGATGCCACAAATGCAGTGTGCCACTTCATAGCTTTCTGCTATGAAAATAGCATTCTGAAATAACTGGTAATAAAATATTTTTAAATGTTACTAGTAAGCTGACTTAATTTTATTTATAATTTTAATGAAGTACCTCTCACAAGTGACATGACTATTTACAGACTGGTACAATTCAATTAAGTTTTTAACAAGCTTTAGATATGACTGAAGAAAAAGGCAAATCTATGCAGTATTCTGAATATGAACTATTTTGCATTTGGAATGCTAATTTAGATCAAAATATGTTAATCTCTAATCGCGTAGGCGGAAATTTTTCACACAGAGGGTGGTGAGGCACTGGAACAAATTGCCCGGAGAAGCTGTGGATGCCCCATCCCTGGAGGCGTTCAAGGCCAGGCTGGATGGGGCCCTGGGCAGCCTGCTCTAGGGGTTGGCAACCCTGCCCACAGCAGGGGGGTTGAAACTAGATGATCTTTCAGGTCCTTTTCAACCCAGGCCATTCTATGATTCTATGATCGTATGATAATCTCTCTATCAAAATCAGATTTTAAATAACATCTGCAATATAGGAGGTCCTGTTTGTTACTATAAATGTAGGGAAGCTTCTAGGTTAGACTGTAGCCTGTACAAATTGTTTTCTCCTGGCAAGCTCCATTTAGGGTAGGTTCTAACTGACTTCAAAGTCCATTTTATTCAGGGACTGCATGAGAAGACACAATAGCATTAGGCAGAGGAATATAAGTCCTTCCTTGTAGGGATATGTACAATATAAGTGTGTTCTGTATATAGACTTTACTGTGTAATCTTTTTTATTATTTTTTACTCTTCTTTTAATCTTTTAATACTAACTATCTGTTCATGCATTCAGATTACATGTTTTAGAGAATTGCAATAATGAGTGGAAAACCTTTCTCATAGAAGTTGCACGTAAGCTGGCCATTCTCTGTTTTGTATCTCATTTGTTGAGATATAAAATCATAATCAATATTTCAAACAGATGGCAGGTAACAATGAGGAATTTTCTGCACATTTTAAATAAACACTTAAAGCAAGATGTGACATAGAATCATAGAATCATAGAATCATTAAGTTTGGAAAAGACCTCAAGGATCATCAAGTCCAACCGTCAGCCCACACCACCTAACTCACTAAACCATGTCCCTAAGCACCACATCTACACGTTTCTTGAACACCTCCAGGGATGG
>NW_010125418.1:1453-6782 GCF_000699245.1 Pterocles gutturalis
CCTCCCCGGGCCAGCCTGTTCCAATGCCTGATCACTCTTTCAGTGAAGAAATTTTTCCTAATATCCAGCCTAAACCTCCCCTGGTGTAACTTGAGGCCATTTCCTCTTGTCCTATCACTTGTTACTTTAGAGAAGAGGCCAGCACCCACCTCACTACACCCTCCTTTCAGGTAGTTGTAGAGGGTGATAAGGTCTCCTCTCAGCCTCCTCTTCTCTAGACTAAACAACCCCAGCTCCCTCAGCTGGTCCTCATAAGACCTGTGCTCCAGACCCTTCACCAGCTTTGTTGCCCTTCTCTGGACCCGCTCCAGCACCTCAATGTCCTTCTTGCGGTGAGGGGCCCAAAACTGAACACAGGATTCAAGGTGCGGCCTCACCAGTGCCGAGTACAGGGGCACAATCACTTCCCTAGTCCTGCTGGCCACATGTAACTGAATTCACTAGAATTGTTTATCTAGAAAAAAACCCCCAAACTGTACAGCCTTTAAACACACACTTATTTTTGACACAGAAGAAATTAGCAAGACTGCACAGAACACACCTCCAAATACAAAAGGATTTTCTGCTGAAAAACGTGGGGCTTTTAAGTCTAACACTTGTGCCAGATAATGTTTTAGCACCTTTTACAAGAAGATAAACTGCTTAGCTTTTTAAGCACACATTGTGATAGTGTGATAACCGAGAAGAGTTTGAGGGCAGTGCATCTGATCAGACAAATTCTTCAACTGGATGAATCTAGATAGCAGGCAATTCAGTAGGTGCCATTTGCACAATTTAGAGGTTAATGTTTCTGAGGAACAGCTTCTTTGCTGATGAGAGTGCTTCACCCCAGAAAAAACTCTGTGAATGCCTCTCTGGGACTGCCATTAGCAGGAATGGCAAAGCTAGGGTTGCCTGGCTTTCAAAGCAGACACAAAAAGTGCACTACAGAACTTTGCTTAATGTTACTTCTGTTGCCCTGATTTAAGCATATGAAAAAGATCAGAACGTTGATGTGGTGTGTGTTAGAACATGGCGGTAGAAAGGCAAGAAATCTTTCCCAAATGCCTGTGTCTGGGTGAGTGACTGAGAAGATACGAACATAACCAGAAGAAACTTCTTGAATCCATCCATTTCAGTGGTCTTTAGTTCACTCATGACCCTGCAATAATTTTTGTTTCCTTCAATAATCCTGCGGTGAAACAGAAGTGCTTTGAACAAGGATTGCTCCTCAATTTTCCTCTGCCTCCAAGACCCTTGCTTCTTTCTGTACCTTGTTTGTTGGCCAAGAGTATTATTCCCTCTATGGAGTGAGCCTGGACCAACAGTTGTGTCTTCCCAAGAGGGAAAAATCAGTCCATCAGGGAGAAACATCGAAATGTCCAAATTGCAATATGCAATGATTAGGTTCCTGCTCTGCTTATGTTAGGTACAAGTTCAAGTCCATAAACAACTCCACTGAAGCACCCACTGAAGTGCTTGCAGAAGCAAGGCTTTTGGTTAGGGTGAGACACACTACGCATGAGGAAAAGAGGAGGGCAGGAATTTTCCTTTTAGGCTGTTAAGATTAACTGAGTCTAGACTATTTCTTTCAGTCTTTCCATCTACAGCGTTGTCTGGTCTCACAGGAAATATCCCCAAGGGCATTTTAACTTCAATATATGATAAAGAGCTCTCCCTAAAGGAAACCTGTAGTTGTTAAGTCAGTCCTAGGATATGAGAAGTGAAAGTATTGATCTCAAGTTTAACTTCGTATTTGCAACAGCTAGTGGTTCACCAGTGTTGCTGTTGTCTGAAAGAAGTGTATTTAGGGAGAAAATGCTTCAGTCATTTCTTCTCAGTGCTCTCTTTTGGTACATTGAAGGTGATGGTGGTATAAGAAGTAGCAACTTTCCCAACACACTTCAATCCTTATGTTGTTGTTGTTATGTCCTTACTCCACACTTTTTTTCTGGCAACTTTTCTGAATGAAACCTTCTCCAGTGAAGGTGGTTTTGAAGAGAAACTGAACAGTCATTGAATACCCACAGTGATAACGTTTCAAGGATGAGGATAGTAGCTGTTCTTTCAAAAAGTCATCAAGGTTCCTTAATATCCTACTGTAGCAGGTGACTCTTTCTGAAGACATATGTTAGCTTCAAAAAAATTTCTCTTCTTCACTTGGAGATGAAAAGCAATCTTTCTGTAATATTACTTAACACATTGGTAGAATTTAATTTTTCAGTCTTTCAGTTTACTCATTTATTGGCCTTTTTCCTGTTCCTTCACGGTTAGTTGTGTTGAACCTGCCCAATCACAAACTAGCCACTAAATTTAAATAAGTCTCCCCATCAATTTCACATTAGAGTTACAGAGTTCCCAGGTAGTGAAATGGATTGGAACAATGACAACCAAAATGCAAAATAAAGTAGTCAGACCAAACTGAATCAAGTTGCTGGATACAAACCTTCCAAAACTTACTGGATTTCAGCAAATCCAAGCCCTTAGTAGTCTTTGTACTCTTCTGTGTTGCCCTTTCTGCAGTGACCATGTTCAGTCTCTGCTCCATGATCACACTGATGCTGCTGCCTGTGGCAGTTCCACATGCTCCTCTATATACAGGAGCTTCTACTGGTGAGTGGCCCAAGGAAGCATCCAAACAAAATATGTTTTTTAATACCTTTATTGTGCCTTTTAAGGGTTTGAAGTAATTTTTCATTTTCAATCGTGAACAAGAATACTATTTTCTTCTGGAAAAAAAAAAAAATCTCAAAACCAGTTCCTCCTGCTTGTCTCCACTGCTAAAGGAATTATCATCCAAAATTTTCCACAAGCCACTAGGGTTTAATTGTTTGTCAGGGAGGGAAGATTTTTCCACAAAGAGCCTTATTAAATAGTAAAGAGGGTAGCAGAGAGGGTAGCAGAAAAGCAAACCACTGAAGAACACACAGGCAGTCTGTGTTAGTGACCATACTGCATGTTTTCGTAGCACACCTGGCAGCAGGTGGTCAGGTCACTGACCACTTCTTGAGCATCTCTGCCCTTCCCTCTCAGCTGTAACAAAAGGGGATGCAGACTTCCCTTTAGGGTGAAATGCAGTCAGTTGTTGCAATGCATTGCATTATGATAAAAGCAGGCAGTTGTGCTTGTGAGACAATTTGAAAATAGATTGCCATAAATGCCACTGTGTATTTCTAGTTTCTTCCCAACATTTCATGTGGGTGTGAAACACAGAAACTCATGATTCAAAGCATGTTTTCTAATGTATGACGTCCTAAGCTGGCCCATTTTGCAAATTAGGAACACTCAGATTTAAATTTTTTTTATTTCGGACATTTTATACAGAAGAAAAATATAACTAAAGGGGTGTAAAGGACTATTCACGCAGTTTTGCAGAAACTGCGAATTGACTGTCCAGGCTCCTCCGATGATTCGATGACTCACGGTGTCTCAAAACATTCCAGTTGTAGATAAGGAGATGGCAAGGAATGCACCAAGGGCCTTACTCCCCTTACTAACCATGAACTCAATCGTTGAGGCTCTGATAAGGTGAAACCTCATGATGTCTCAAAGCATTCCAGTTGTAGATAAGAAGATAGCGAAGAATACACCGAAGGCCTTACTCCATGAACTAGCAAACCCCTGCTGAGTAAGGCCATCAACGATGGACAGCAGACCCCTGCTGAGTCTAACAATGGACTCAGTCTTGCTCTTACAACAAAGTAGCCAACCCTTGCTGCGTAGGGCCCTGCCTCTGTTTATAAAAGGTGAATAAACAAAGAGAAGGGGCTTGTGCCCACCACCTGAGGACTCCTGAGATGCTGACAGACTGATTGAGCAACCTCCCCCTCCAAGATGTCGACGCTTTCCTCCAAGGAACCAAAGAGTACCACTTTTTTCTCTCTCCTCTCCTTTTCCTTTTTTTTTCTTTTCAAGTATCTCTTGATCTCTCTCTCTGGCACATATGGGAACACCTTATACGTTTTATGCCAGCTCCTTTTGGGGCTTGTTTAACAGGTTTTCTGTAGGTTGTTTATTTTAATACTGAAAAGTGATTGCAAGGGTTGTGAAGGGTTGCACGTTGAGTGATTGCAAGTTTTGTGAGTGGCTGCGGGTTTCTTAGTATTGTCGGATATTATGCTGTCGTTATCACATCACTGTAAGATTTGGTGGTGTTGGTGGTTGGTAGTGTCGTCATGAATTGTCTTTACCAAGTAATTTGTTTTCTTTTATAATTCTGTTAAGTTTAATTCCAGCTCCTTTTGGGGTCTTATTTAGTAGGTTTGCATGTAGATTGCTTATTTTTAGTGGTGCTTATTACTAACCCTGGTGATATTGGTAGTTATGTTATTCTTACCCCATTACTATGAGATTTTGTGTTATTAGTGGATGGTAAAATATTCATGGATTGTCTTTACCAAGTAATTTTCCTTTTCCCTTGATTCTGTTGTATACCCCACATTTTCCCTTTTCCCTAAACATTTGTTTGCATTGAAGTTATAAGCCAGTATGCAATTCTTTGGTGCCATCTCACCTTAATTTGGCAAGGTAATATATATATATAAAACCTCCGCGAACACCACTCGTCCCACCCAGGGTGGTTCTATGCGATGGGTCGCAACAAGGGGTAAAAGAAAATACCTAAAAATCTTCAGTATTTTATTCAGGGGGAAAAAAGCTAAGCAGACTTATTTATTTGGTGATAGATGTTTGAGAGAAGTATTTTAAAGAAAACAGCAGTAAAACACAGAACAGACTGTCAAATTTATGAATAAATAAATTAGTAAATTCAGTCCTCAAATCTCAGCAAGTTCATAACATCATGGGAAGATCAAATTTTGCAGTGCAGTGAGTGGAGAGAGAAGTGGTAGCTAGGAGGAACTAAAGGGTTAGTGCCTGGAGAAGTAAGAACAAGATACAGATACTCAAAGCATGAGATGCACTTTTGTTGTGGAGAGATTTTAGTAGAGTTGATAGTCATTCAGTATCCCTGCCTTCTCACTTTTTCAATATCATCAGAGTGCTGATTTTAATGAACTATATACTGCATTTCCTTAACGTGGCACATAAAGATGTCTGTAATCTCTGTCTATTTTAAGAGAAAGTGACTTAAACAGAGTCAATTGCTCAATATGCTTCCATACTCTTCTAATTAATAGCTTTTTCCTGCCACTGAAGGATTTTTTGGGCCATTACAATGGCTAGGGGCAGACAAATTCTCTAAGCAGGATGAGTTCTCTTACCTCCTGTCTCTAGTTAACTGACCTATTCTACTGTTCAAGCCCATTAAACCCTAGTTGACTGCTTCCATTAAGAAGTAAAATAGAATCTGTTGGCTTTTGCTCAAGTACTTCAAATTCATTTCCCGCCC
>NW_010125418.1:6815-26979 GCF_000699245.1 Pterocles gutturalis
TTTTTTTTAATCTAGCTTCATGCATAGGCAAGTATCCAAATGGTGAAAATACTTGCTGCCATATCAGTATTGTAAAATCTTAGCTTCTGATGTTGCTTCAGAATCCAGGAAAATACCTATTCTGACTGCCCAATTAGCCTAAGGGGTAGCTGAACAAAGAGCTACCTTCTGTAATGAATAATGACATTGTATTTTTCTGCCCATTGTAAATAGGATTTAACTTCTATTTCACTGGGAGTTACAGATGTAAGCCATTGTTGGTTGGATGCTAAGAGCCTTTTTTGCCTTGTATTAAAATGTCTATCAAAAAATTAATCAGCACTGCCAGTTTACTGCCTGGATCCACAGCTACATGTTGTGCACAACATTCTTCTGTGCATGTCAGAGGCTTCTGGAAGTTCTCTTGCTTTTTAGAAGAATATCCATTTGGGACAACCTTCATAGGCACTTAATAAGGCATTCCATCTGCTGATAACAGACTCAGCTTGATCCTCTAAAACAATAAAAAAACAGTTGAGATTTTAAAATATAAAATATCTAAGGGATTGTGCCTGAAATTTTCATGGCACCTTAACGCAAGGATGAATTTTTGTGGTAGAAGATTCTCCTGCAGGAATGAGGGACACAGCTTCTGGTGTTTATAGTTTCAAGTATTTTTTAGTTGCTTACTGTATTGTCTACATCCAGAAAACTCCTGAACACTCTTCCTTGCATGGATTTTTTTGTGCAACGTCACTCCATATTCTGAGTAGGAGGCAAGACCATGCCTCTCTTTCTCTCTGCCTCTGATCTAGCAAAAACATGTCATTAAAAATGGAGGAATAGAGACCCCGCATTTTTCATCACTGTCCTCCATGCCTCTGGATTGTCTTGCTTGCCAACACCTTAACAATGCTGAACCTCTTTTCATTATGTTGAAGCAGGAAACAGCCATTAAGCTGTGATCTATTAAAACCTCTGTGGAGAAAAAGGAGCACCCAAGGATGAAAGGGATGACAAAACCCTCTGAACTCCTTCCAGATTGTCTAAGGCCATGAATACGCATTTTGGAAAGGGTGAGTCCTCCTTTTTTTATATTCCTCTTGTACTCAGATGACTAAGTCCATGGGAGTAAACAAAATTAACCTGGAAATTTGAAAGCAGCTTCAAAGGAGTTCAACACCTAATTCTATTGATGACTCTTTTGAAGATGTAGACCTTCACCTCTAAAATAGTCTGTCTTTTTAGAATGTAATATTATTGCAGAGACACTGAAAGCTCAACATTAACAAGCTTTTCAATTGAATGGTTTGAATTATTCTTCTTTACCAAGCTTTGGTATTATTCAGAATGCTCTGAAAAAAGTCTCTCTGATTGAGCATACTGTTTTACAATTAGTGCCACAAAATAAAGTGTTTCAATCTGTCAACATAAAGTCTAAGGTTGCGAAAGGACTGAAAAGAAGCACCCAAAGCTGGCTAGTAGGAGTAAAACTAAAAGACGTTAGTCAAATTTAAGATTGTATACCTAATTTAAAAGTAGAAAAGCATAGTCCGTTGTGACTCAGCTTCTAAAAACACACATATATCGCAGCAGTAGTTCAAATGAACTAAGTAGCTGAACACAATGAGGATGGTCTGAAAGTGCTCATGGTGTAACTTGCAGGAAGGTGAGTGGAACTTTACTCACTGTAGGCATCACTCCCAAGATCTCAGGCCTGCAGGTACTTGCAAGGAGGGGCAAGAACTATCAGCTCTGCCATCTACAGTGAGAGTGACAGAAGAAACAGGTCTAAAACCCACACCCTTAGCACAAAACACAATAATAGATTAATCTTACTTTCTTTCATACCAGGAGGTATTTTGGCCTCCCTCAAGACGTCGTCTCCTGGAGCTCTCACTGAGAAGGTGAGCTTTATTTCTGTCCTAAATAAGTGAATGCGCATATGGACAGTCAAGCCAAGTGTTCAGAAGCATCAGGAGTGTCTATCCCCACACAAGTTTGCTACTGCATTTCTACTACTTTCTCAGTAAAGGTCATTCAAGCCACTTCAGAAGTCTACCATTCAGTGCAAATGGGAAACAGAGTCTCAAATAAGAAATGTATCCTCTGGGAAGATTTTATGTGCATCCTGAGGAAAAAGTCCAAGAAAGCCTAGTTGTGCCTGAAAGCATAATGGGTTAACTTCATCCTCAGCCAGAGTCATACATAAAGTTTCCTTTAATTTCTCTGATCATAAAGGTAGCTAAGGTGAAAATTGTCCATGACCAATTTGGAAAATATTTTCACTTTGACTTTAGAGGGTACTGTCTGCCTTCACCTGAAAAGGCAAAGAAATATATCATATACTACCTACACAATACTTTGCGTATACGTAAATGATTACCAGACACTTCTTGTTGAAGAAATACAAGGTGAAAAGAAAAGGAAATGTGAAAAGTTCCGTAAAAATAATTTTGCTTTTTGGCTGTGGGGGGTAGATGGTTTTTCTTCTTAAGTTAGTTTAATGTATCAGGCACATAGCTTTATTCTACAGCTTCAGTCCAATTAACCTAGCATGTACAATGTCAGAAATAACTGCTACCATGGTACTTATTTGCTCTGCTAAAGAAAAGCTTATAAGGATAGAACCTAAAATTAGATTCTGTTCTTTCTCAACATTTGAAATGCCTGTCACTTGCTGCCAGTCACAGTCAATTTTATTTTGATGTTTATTATTATAAAGCAAAGCTTCATAAATCAATAGGTTATAGAAATGGAAATACAGGCTTAAAGCAAAATCCCTGTTCTTATCATTTTATACATCTGAGATTGAAAACACATGAAGAATACAGTACTCTACGAAATGCACTTTGGATTAACTATATGAAGATATTTTTAACTGCATGCTCTTAAAACTGAAATTAAAACATAAACCCCCTTTAGTACTTGTAAAAACACTGCAATTTCAGAATGTGAAATTACCTTTTTTTCACAGTTCAATTCACTAATAGTTAAAGTGCCTCTAATAAACTAATGTTAATTAAGAAATGGATGTTTTAATTGCTGTATGGTTGCCTCATAGAGTTGTAATCTAGCATAACAGAATTCTGTAAGTACATAAATATAAGTATGCTTATGTCAACTGATAAACATATCAATACTCAAAATTTCTTGATGCAGCTTGTGGTTTCACAATCTGATAGGCTTTTGTAAAAGCTGGGCTGACAGGGTTCTCTTAGGGAAACACAAGAACAGATTCTGTGCTTTCTTAGTCCTTTATGTGATACATCCTTACTGGGTGAAGGAACATAATCCAGTCAATGTTGCACTGTGAAGCTCCATCACTTAAGTTTACATGACTCCGTTTGACACGTCTAGAAATAACAGCATAGTGCTAGACAAAATCTGCAAAACCATTTAGGTATACAGGGTTCAGTTCTGCCATAGTTGGAAGGCGTTAAGTAGTGTTTTATCAGAGACAGGCAGGACTTTTTGCTTTGAAAGAATGTTTTCAAGAATGTCAAAGGTCATAAAATTACTATAGGAAATTTCATTTCCTGAATGAAAGAGATCTTCATGTAGACTGGATTTGGATTTATTAGATGAGAATACTCTTCTTTTGTCTGCTAAAAGTATGTTTGCAGGCTTTTTACTATCATTTATTAGTATTTCTTCGAACAATGCAAGCATTCCTATCTGGTCATGGCTCAGCTCAAAATCTTTGAAGTTTATGAACAAGGGCACAACAGAGAAGGCTAGTGCCAGGATCGCAGGGTGGTGAGAAATAATAGGCATGTTCTTTATTGTACAGACCTACAACCAATATACATCTCAACTATTATATGCCCTAGATTTATGCAACCAAATTTTTCAACAAGTCTCAAAGTTACTCTTAGAATGATAAGGAGGACATCTGAGATCATGTGGACTTTCATAAATCTTATTTATGATGCACAGATAGCAAGACTGATGTGTTTGGCCATTAAAACTAATCTATTGATCTTCCTGCCGTGGTCAGAAGACAGCTATAAGACAACACTAGACCTTTAAACATAACTAATAAGCATGTAAATTTCATTCCTGGTTCATCACCAACTCTTCTTTAAGAAAGAGTTATCAAAGAAAGGAAGAAGATTTACTTTTCTAACTTGTTTGATAGCAGAGAGGAGATTCCTGGTTGTAAATTGCAGAACATTTGGCACCAGGGTGGAGATCCTAGAAACAACAGCTTCGGTGTAAGTGAATGGAGAGATTTTCAGGGTTTGTCCTGGCACCTCTCTCAGATGTCAGGGATTTTCTGGACGTGAATGTTTAGGATGAGTTCTACCTGGGCTTGAAAGAATGCATAGCATAAAAAAACCCCAAGCCAAACCAAATGGTAAAAGCAAAAGAAGGTGGGATAAACACATTTTGTTGGTGCCACTGTAGAATCAAAGTAATTTGTACTAAAGGATTCCCATGGGATTAGTGACATGTGATCATAGGCAGGTTTTTAGGGCTGTCTAGACAGTTATACTTCCTTCTTCTGGACTGGATTCTCTTTCCCATGCTCATTTCCAGACTAGCAACAGTGTTTCCAAGTTCTTTTCAATACTTGCCTAATGCCTCAAGCTGCGAAGAATTCCCCCTTCTCCCTCACACTTTCTTTCTTCATACTAAATATCTGACTTTTCCTTATTGCCAGTATTATTAAGCTGTTTTATATTTCAGATGAAAGTCCGTATATCTTGTAATAACAGTGCTGTGCTTCACTTATTTTTCATATGTTCCTAAGGATAGAAAACATATTTGAGAGTTGGGTCATATTGATTTGTTGCAGCTGTGACCAAAATAATTTGCAAACTTCTCTTGTTTTCTGTTTGCCTGCCTTCTTTTCCTAGTCTGTCTACCAACCTTACATTCATTTATGTTCTCGTTGAACATTTTATCATTTTTTAATTATTTGTTTCTTTTTTTTTTTCCTTGTCCATTAATATTTCGCTTTAGCTGTGTTGTTATCAGTGACTTGCTTTTCCTTCCCAGTCTTGGAAACCCAAATGTATTGTAATCATATCAACATATTAAGTTTTGATGTTCTGATCCATTATATATGCTTTTCTGACAATCCAAGCCATACAGACATCAAAATCTTGCTTAGGAATTAAAGGAGTGCCTGAAATAAAAGCAGTCCAGATTCCTCTGTTCCTCTTCAGGTGCCCTGGACAAGTTGATGGATAGTATGAATTCATGTACTGCTTACAAGGAACACTGGGAAGCATATGCTACTTTCACAGTTTCTGGACGTAAATCATGGGGAGAGTCCCATGATCCATGGTAGTACTGGACCACGAGCATATGGCTGTTGTGTGGGTCTCAGGACTTGCAGAAACCCTGCAAGACGTGATTAGACAATTATCCCTGCACAGTTTTTCTGTGACACTAGATCCGCTGGGTGTGGTCACTAAAGTCTCTGCTGCACCCGATTTCATGTTCTCTTGGTGTGAAAACTTAGGACATTTGGTTAATCTGTCTGTGTCATGAGCAAATTGCTAGTCTCCGTCTCTCAGAAAAGCATCTCCTGTGCAGAATCTACTCACGGACTTTTGCTGCAAAGCATCTTTCCATCTTTCAGTTGTCTTTATGCAGAATGCAAAGATCACTTTTCCGTCAACAATCTGCTGTATCCCACCTGCATTTCTTTTTCCTTAGCTAAGATTTTTATGAACTTCAAATGCTCCATAGTTATGACATCTTAACAACCTTGATCTTTATATTTCTGTGAATCTGATACCACTAACCTTCTTCCAGTCAGACTTCCACTCTCCCCCTTCATGTGTTTACTAGCTTTATTTTCTCTGTTTTTCTGTTAAACCCACATTGTTACAGCACTGGGTAATGATTTTGCTGGGATAGACTAGGAAGGGCATAATATTTTGGCAAGGCTCTTCCTGCCTATTAGGATGTCAGTCCCACACCAGTGTGACTTAGCCTTCCCTCCCACCTGCCTGGCAGCCTCCAGGGCCATTCCTGCAGCCTCTCTCACTGCACCAACAGCGAAACAGGGAACATTTGCACCACTGCATATTACATAAAAAGAAGAAACAGTCTTCTCTTCCCATAGAGTAGTCCAGTAATCCTAACAGGATCTGTGGCCGTCACCCTTTTTGTCAAGCAGCAGGTCATCACTTCCTCAGACACTAGCCTGAACAACTATTAAGGCCAGAGTTCAGTAATCTGTAAAATAGGAGAGATATTCTTCCTATGATAAATACAGAGAAACCAATGTAGCCGTGTTTATGGAGGTGCAAATTGATGTTCCATTAAAAAGAGTAAACCTACACCACTGTACTTTGGTTCCTCAATCGATCAGAGGATCTACAGTCTAAAGTTTAGATGTGTAATAATATACTAAAAGCTATTTCAGGGATTCTTCAGATTGCATGGAAAAGCACTTTAAAACTATGAAAGGGAGGTTTTCTTTTTTAGTTCCTTTATTGTCTTATTCTCATAAAATAAAAATACTTCACCCAAAGTCTACATAGCAAACTTATAATGCTCTCTTTTTTGTAGCCACAGAATTGCATAAAGCACAAGGTAACTCATAAGCTGGTGTTTACCACAGATTAATTCCATGAAGATTTCCTGTGTCAAGTTGGTTTTAGTTTTATCTGTAGTCACTTTGACTTGTTTCAGTAACCACTTCTATTTGTTCAATGGATTCACTGGCAGATATAATTACAATTTTTCATGAAAAAAACACAGAAAAATACATTGAAATATAGCCATGACTGAACTTAGATTCCTTTTTCTAATTTATTTTAGTGATTCTAAAAAATATTAAAAGGAAGCTCACTTCTCTCAAAGTTAACTTTTTGTGAAACCTCCTCTGCTTCGTATAATTTGTCATTTCCTCATAAATCATCCATATGATCTGCTGACACAAGTTACAGACACCCATGCAAAATTAAACTGACATTTTAACTTGGTTAAATAATTATGAAATGTCTTTGCAACATCACTTGGAAAATACAAATCTATAATAAACCAAAGTACTATGTAGATTTACTCATGGCTCTGCATCAGTATGAACAGCAAACTAATTATTGAACTAGGTACTTGATTATCAGGCCACAGTACACCTTCTAGGTGTTTGAAATACCAATCATCTACTGCAGTTTAATATGTACAAATATTGTGAGCTTACTGCCCTTATTTAAAATTTTATTATGTTTTAAGAGTCATTTAAATACCCCAAATTATAGTTTCTCCCAGCATGACATTTTGAAATTCAGTTACAGAAGAGAGTGCTTACAGTCTGTTCAATCCATTAAAGCATTAAAGGATTTCATGAGATGGAAATAATGGGGATATTTTTGTTCACACATATGATTTTCTCTGCTAATAAAGTTACCCAAAACTTAAACAGGTTTTAGCTTCTGTACTTGCACTGTGGCCTGTTAACAAGTGTACCTGGACTGCCACAAATTTCTCCAGACGCAAGAATTAACAGCAATAGGTTGCATTGAAAAGCATGAGTCTTGCTTTGTCGTTTGCAATATAGCTACTTTACGTAAGAACCACAGAATACAAAATCTGAAGGCTAACCAATTTATAGGTTGGATTGGAGACTATTTTTTCCATTCTCTAAAACTGCTGCCTCTCTTTCTCTCTTCTCCTTCCCACCCACTCTGTCAACATAAGAAATGAGAGTCCTGAAAATGTTATAAACTGAAAAAAAGCTGTGTGAGGTCAATGAAGGTATTTTTCTCTTTCCCCTTCCCTCCTTTTTATTTTTGAATCACTAAGCTCAGACTTAAATAATCTTTCTACAAGAAAAATGTAGGAGCTATGTTCATATATTGTCAAAACTTGAAGTCTCAGCTGTGTCTGAACTTCACACTGGGAAATTTGCTAAAACCAACTGTCCCACATGCCATTAATTTTAAAGTACCAGCATTGTGTAAGAAGATAACTCTGACAAGACATTTCTGCAGACACACATATCTGAGAAAGAAGCTTTCCCCTGATTGATTCCCTCTGGGTGAGAAAACACAATACAGCAGTTGATTATGTCCCACACAAGTTCATGTGTGTCTGCGGGACAAGAACCTGGGGAACTGGGAGCTGTGCAACTGGGACTGCTAAAGGGGAAAGGTGAGGACAAGCTCTAGGAGTTGAGTCCTCACTGGGAAAAGTGTTGAGATATGTCAGGCAAGTGCTGGAGATTGCACCCAACACCTACAATTCTTTTGGAAAAAAATATGGTCTCTTTAGTGTCTTACAGCATGATTTCATCCTCACACATTAATTTGATGTTGGTGCAACTGCTGTTTCTTTCAGTTGAGTTATGCTGGTACTAACGTGGAGTAAAACATTACCTGATCAGCTGCTTTTCCCACTGTCCGTCTTCTGGGCTATAATAGCTAAGAAAGCTTCTGAGGAAGCTGGCAGAGGGTTTCACTCTCCTATTGTTAAACGAAGATTGTTATTAAAAGAAAAGTAGGGAGGGGTGAGATAAATGAACAGGATAACACAAAATTTTAAAAAAGCTGCTCTGACTGACTACCTTCTTCCATCCTGCAAGATAAAAATAATCTTATTTTAATCCTATTTTAAATCTCAGTTTTACTGATTCTGGACAAAGTTGAATTTTAGCTGGAAAAAAAATTATATGCATACATTTGGTTTTGATCAGACATTCCTGACTTAAGATGTGAAATAGCAATGTATTGAATTTCACAGGGTGATATACTGAAATACAGGGTGATATACTGGAGAGCAAGAGCTAAAGAGACTTGTAAGGGTCAATATGAAATGTTTTCAATAGGAGGTTTGTGGTGACACATACTACAATAAATACATACTACAAAAAATTGCTTAGTAAATCACAAGACAATGTAGCTTTTAAAATAATAACATTGCCATCTATTCCAGAAAATTCTAGCTTTAGACAAGGAAGTCTCAATCAGATATTAACTTGAAATCCCCTTTGGATTGGGATTTTTCTGTTTTATTTTGATTTCTAAACAGGCTGATTCTCTTTGGAAAGGTTTGTATATATCAGAGCTAAGGCATCTGTGCTCTGGAAAATCTGACTGATGATGTTTCTCCATTTTTTCTCAGAACCCAAGGCTTCTTTTGGGGTAGAAGAGAGACATCAAGAAATCTTGTTTATAAATCAATTTCTAGCTGATTACAACCTTCATCCATTCTAGTCACGGCATACACATCTCACTGTCCCCCCTCCAGGCAGTGTTTTAACTTGTTGCCTTAGCTATAATGTGAGCTCCTCTGCAAACCACCCAGTCAGTCCCCTCCCTTTCGTATCTCAGATGCTGTGACTGAGCTTAAAGCAAGCATTAGCTATGTTTCTCAAGGTTAGAAGTGGACTTGCCTTGACAACTAACTTTGTGAAGTTTGTTCTGGCATGTGCATATCAAAGACCTTATCTACGTGTCGCCAAGGTTAGTAAGCCAAGTGCCAAGAGTAGAGCACAGCAACTCCTTGATCCGGGAAGACGATGTTTTTGGACTCCCCATAAAATTATCCACCTGCATATGCTGAAGTGATAGAGCAGAAGTAGACAACGAGCGCAAGCAGAGTGTCAGGTAAGACAGCTCCTCTCTGCACTGCTTAGCTGTACCAGACAGGGAAGGTGCACAGAGAAAACCTGCTAGTACTAAGTCAAGCCAAGACTGGGACATTTGTTAAACTAAATTTCCTTGTGATTTGAGTATTCTCTTAAAGAGAGTGAAAACAGAGGGGGAAAAAGAGATAAATATAGTAGCAGTGACCAGCAAGAAACTCTGCTGCTGTATTTTACAAGCCTAACTAATTACATAAACAATAATTCATACATATGCCTTTGTATGATGAAGGTCATACTTAAAAAAATATTGATATAGATGCTACCAGACCTGTGTACCTACCAAGCAAGAGTAAATACTAAAAAGCAATTTAGAAAATTGAGAATTTAAGAAAATAACATATTCTGTAATCTTTCCATTTACCTTTCTGCTTAAGAACAGAGTTCTTACTTTCAATTTTTTCTTTACAAATATGAAGACTAGAAACTTTTCCTCACTGAAAGTTACGATTCTTGTTCAACTGCAAGACTAAAGGAGCTGAGGCTTAAAGGGAGAGAATTCAGCCTTCACAAGACACTTGATAACATCAAGAAAGCTGAGACAGTGCAAGAGACTCTTGATTCGGACTTCATGATACCAATGCGTAACAGGCATAACATTTTACTTGCATGGCTCTCTGTTGCTTTTCAGTTTTAGAGCAAAAATAAGAAACTGGGGGGTTTCTTTCTATATAAGAGATCAAGTGATTTTAGTTTTCTCCAACATATATTTTGTCCTATTATAGTAATAGTATAACCTGAGTTGTGGGTCAGCCAATATCCTGTCATGTTCAGCTAGCAATTCTAAAATTAACACTAGCTGTTCTTAACCTGAGATGTGGTTTTTAATGTTTCTTGATCAGACAGACTAATGGCAAGAACAGTTCTTGAAATTTGTGCTGCAGCAAAGCCGGAATAGCTAACAAAAATTATGTTTAGGCCATACAAATATCAATTTAAAAATTGGGAATGTTCCATCTTTGCCAGCATCTACACAGTATAAGCCACCACAACATTCAAGTATATGTTACGATGTCTGGCAGGATTTTGCATGAATTCCCATGAGACCTGGCAAAGGGCTAGCATACTTAGAACTCCTTGAAATATTGAATTAGGAGGTATTAACTGTGGTTCAATTTCTCTGGATTATGTTGTATCATCATATTGTTTCTTCAAATAATACATTAAATCACAAAAAAAGTTTACTAGTCCTTCTATAGTGAGTCACAATAATAGCAACTTCAGAAATAACATTTCTGTATTTCTGGACAAAGAGTAATTTGGAGTAATGTATTTTCTTGGAAGTTAGTATTCTGGTCGAAGTAGTTGTGAACAGTTTCTCACCTTTGAACGCACAAGGAAAGATGTAGATAGAGAGGCACTGTTTTTCCTCATTTTGTCTGCCAAATGATCTCTGATTGTCTATCATAAATCATGCGTAAGGAAAGCTGGAAATGGACTTTACTAGTTGAAAATTTCTGTTGCTTGTTAGTCTGGAGTTTCCTAAGAGCTTCTCCCTATCATCCTAGATTTTTTTAATGTAAAAAAAGAAAAAAAGGGAAAAAAAAGGAAAAAGAAAAAAAAAAAAAAAGAATGTAAAGTGGAAACCATTTAGCAAAATTAGGAAAACCTGAAAGGAACTGACCTAAGGCATTTAATCCTTTTCTGCGAAGTGAGTTTTGCAGGTGCTGCACCTCTACTGCAGTGAAGCTTGGATGTTAACGAATGCAAATAGCTCAGCAGGTGTTTGAGTTTGTCTGTTTTGAACTCTATCACTGATGAGGATTTATTTTGTTCTTAACGATATATTTGTATGTTTTCAGAGGATAAAATATTTGAAAATACATTTGCTGATGCTGGTGTCACTTTGATTGGGCTGATCTGAATGCTGTGTAGCTGGGTTAGCTTTGGTAGTACGTTATGGGTATCCACCTTACTTTCGAAGACTTAATAGGACTCTCAGACTCTTTGTTGTTGTCCATGAAGTGCAACAGTAATCCACAGTTGTTGAAACAAGTCTTTCCATGAGTTTAAAAAGGCTTCGAATTAGGTTCAAAAGCTGCTATTTGCTATCCAGAAGCAGCAACAGCAGTTTGCATACTAGGGAGGATTTGCCACACCATCTGCAGAAGGTCAGTTCTGCAAGTGAAAAACAACAGCTGTAATGAGGACTCTTCAGTGTCCCTATACAACTAGGACAGTGCTACAAATGACAAAGGTTTAATTTTGATTGAACTGTTACTCTTTAAATGAAATTTGCAGAAATGGAAAACGTCTCTTAGGATGTTTCCCTACCTTATTTTTATGAGCTTCTTGAAGACTAACCACTGTTTTCTGACACTAGGTCTCCCTGCTGGATCACTAGTGGTAAATGACTTGGCATTCTGTAAAGGGATTTTTAACTACACAATGTGCATACAGAAAGGCAGCACAGCCACTGGTCAACCACACCAGTAATTCAACAAACAGGCAGAGACTAAATTCACTGCAAGAAACCAAGGATGAAGGGAGGAGGCAAAAGCCAGTATAGAGGGTTTACAGAGAGGAAAGAACTTTTGAGTCAGCATTCCCTAAGGAAAGGAAAACACGGGTGAAGAGAGCCTCTTTAATTTTTATATCAGGAATCCCTGAAGTTTGCAAGCCACATCCATCTGTTCTAACAGGTACACCAAAAACGTCTCTCACTGTGAGAACATATCCAGAAAAGCAGTTTTGTCCCTATGGACAAAAAAAATCGCACACAAACTCCTTATATCAATTACAATATGACACTTATGGCAAATGTTCTTCATGATTTTAGTTTCTTTTTGGCACAGAAATTCCCTAAAGAACTTATAAGTATTCTTTTTTAATGTGGTTGTAAAAATTACTATCGTTTTCCTATAAATTGTTGGTTTATTTCCCTTTCCTGTTCATTTGTCCTATATGCTAAATAATCAAGCCTATCATCTCAAAATGAGCAATAATAACTCAAGAGTACATGCTGCAACAAAAGTATCCATATGTGGAAAAGTCTGGCCAAGATAACCATTCATCCTAATCCAGATGATGGAAAGCATGACATTTCTAGAAGTCTTTGTTCGCATCAAGCATTCTGCTTACCTGCTTATCTGCTTATCTGTTTATACTGCTGCATTGGATGACTGTTTTCCTAAAGGATGTAATGAATGTGAAATAGCACCTTCTGTTTAATTTTCCTATTTACAGAAAATATATCTGGTAAAATTGTACCTTTTGGGATTCATTAATATTTCAGAAAAAAAAGCAGAGCCCTTCTCTGAATTCTCTCACATAACTGCAATGTCTCTGCAGTATAGAACACAGTAATTGGATACTTTTGTTAGCAGAAGAATACAGACCAATTATTTTCATTATACAACCTAGCTAGTTGCAACGGAGACAATGATGACAACACTGAGACTGTGATTATCAAGTTACGGCTCAGAGGTAAATCCTCACAAAGAGGAAGAAGGACTGAGAAGGTTGTTGGAGATAAAAATACCTAGTTCTTCTGGTCAGTAGATAGTCTTCAGGTTGTGTGGAATAAAAAGCTGTTTTCACAACGATTGTGGATATGCTTTGCCTCTCTACATGGTCTCTTGCAGCTTCCTCTGCAGAAGCTGATGCTTCTT
This sequence comes from Pterocles gutturalis, assembly GCF_000699245.1. Lineage (NCBI taxonomy): Eukaryota > Metazoa > Chordata > Aves > Pterocliformes > Pteroclidae > Pterocles > Pterocles gutturalis. Next base: position 20,013 of record NW_010125418.1, read on the forward strand.
ATGTGCACTCAGGAGGCAGCATGCGCTGTTGGCTGAGACAGCACAGCAGCTCTCTTCTCTGCTCAGAAATGTTCCAAGTCTGGCTTCCCCTAAATGTATTTCTAGTCTACCACACTTGGGTAATGGATTTCATTTGAATTAAAGGTCATTCAATTTCTTTCCAGTTTATCCTCTTATTTGTGTTGATTTTTATAAAAGAAAGTCACTGGGCAATAGCTATTGATCTGTGGTGATCTTCTTGGTATCTGGAATGAGATAGCTGATTACTCACAGCTGCTCCAGCCCACTGTGATGACAGGTTCCTTTTTTCCCCAGAGTGGATGAATGCAAAGTATTCTTTAACTGGTAGATTAATTTTACATTAAACTTGCAGCCTCAGTCCCCATAAAGACTGTAAGCTTAGTAATTTAGTGAGACACTCGGAATCTATCTGATGAAAATATGCACCAAAGGAAAGATGTGTTTAAGCTCATATCCTGCTAATCCAAAATGGTGAAGATTAAAACATCCAACAGGTCAGCAACGATGCTGAATTCTGCTGTGCCTTCTCAGCAACTTGAGCCTACACTTTTCGCTCGGTTACTATAGAGTTTAATCAATTGGACATGTATGGCCATCTTCAGCAACGAACTCTGGACTGTCCAGAATAAATTTGTATATGTATACAAGCATCTTCATAAAACTTTAAAAGTTTTGGAACTCTGTTATTCAGACTTTCAAACTACTACAGTGTCCCTGACACACACTTAACCTGTACCTAATAACATCTTCCCAAAAAATTCCCAAGCCACTGTCCAGGGATTAGGAAGAGCTACAGACAATTTGCACAGACTTAGTCTTCTCTGGCAGGCAAAAGGATTTAATAATGTAGACATGGGCTCTCTGCAGCATGTGGCCAGGGTTGGAGATTGGTTTCAGACATACTGTAATTTACAGATATGGTCACAACCAAAGAGACTAAGAAATGTTATTCTGAATACAGATACTGAGGAATGGCTGTTTCTATGGCAAGCTCACACTCCCATTGATTAGTCTTTCTGAGGACTACCAAATTGTTTCTCTTTTTTGTACTTCTTACCTTGCTGCCCAGCATTGACCTGTCTCCCAGGTGATCTATCCTCTTCCTTGCTCTTACTTCTACTATCCTGTTCACATTTCCCTGTATTTCTTTCAAACTCTCATTTCCAGATTCCATGTTTCTCAAAGATCGGCCCTGATTTTTGTTGCCCATTTTTTTCTTTTGACTATTTCTCTCCTTTTTGTTCTTTCTAAAATCCTTAATTGTACTGCAAAAATACAATTTTCTCCCTTTCATTTGTTTTGGATGTTTTCCAATCTGGTTTTCTGTGTTTCCACACCGATTCCATTCTCATTAGTGTTGCTAACAGCAAGTCCATTTCCAGAATCCTGACACTTCTTTGTCCTCAACATCTCCACAGAACAATCCTTATAATCTCCATCCTTATGGCCAAACATCTCATTCAGACCCTCATGCGTGCTGCTTTGATTAGTAAAGGATTCTCCAAAATGCAGTCATTGCCTTCATCAGGCCACATCAATCACTGGTTTTGATTTTATCTCCATCATCTGCATGTTTGAATGTTAACTCCCCTCATCAACTTTGTCTACTGGCTTCCTGTCCAAAATCTTTTCAACCATTGAGAACACACTCAAGAGCACTCTGTGCCCTCTTCGGGAAGCCACCTCTGGTCATTAGCCACCTCAGCTCCACTGTCTTGTCAGCCTGCTTCCTCCTTCTGCAGCTTCTCTCTACTCCTTGTCTCACTGGCCTCAAGTCCACAATTTATGAGTGTTTTGATTTTATTGACAAACTCACACACACTGCATTTTGAAGGCTTGCCTGTGGCCTGCAGTAAATTAAGATGAATTTGCTTTCTCTTTTTCCCCTGCTTTCAGTCTTTGTTCCTGCTCTGTCCTTTAACAAAAGGTAATTACAGATTTTTGTGCATAAATTCACTGAGGGCAATGCTGAGTGGCTCAACATTGATCACCATACCACTACGTGGAAAAATGCCACTATTTGGTATCCAGATTAAAATAGTCATAATTTTTTTTTTAAAGTAGTCAAAGAGTTTCTGACATGCCTTTTAATTTAAGTGGCAATAATGTATCTATTCTCATTATACTACTTGGAAACTTCCAAGTAAGAACATCATGGTGTGATGACTTTGGAAATGACTACGCACAAAGCAGGAGGTCTGTCCAATACTACAGGAATGAAAAAATCTATGCTTAATAAATGAATAAGCAAAGTACCAAGTGAATGAGCAAACTATGCTCTCATACTATGCTGAATAAGCAAACTCCATCTTCCTCATAGGGCCTAATTTTACCCTCCTGGTTTTGTGTCTGTCTTTAATTCTGACAGTTGCCACAGAGTCAATAGTAGGTGGACATTAAATTTTGAGCTGCATTTAGATGGAGCGATCTTGGAAAATGTAAGACGGGTCCTGCTCAGGGAGAGACAGCTTTTCAGGTATCTACATTGTGTGTGCATTCAGAACCAAGGAAGAGTCCTCTTGGAAGAGCAGGAACAGTTTGCCATGACTCTGAAGACAGAGGGAACTGAAAGGCTATGAAGGGGGTGTGCTGGTTTAGCTGGTGGCCATTCTAACAGCTCAGGAGGAGAGCTTTGGCTTCAAGAATCTGGTCACACAGGGGAGGCATGCCTACCTGCATACAACAGGCACATCCATTCAGCCTGGAGAAAAGAAGGCTCCTAGGAGACTTAATAGCAGCCTTCCAGTACCTGAAGGGAGCCTACAGGAGAGATGGGGAGGCACTCTTGATCAGGGAGTGTAGTGAGAGGACGAGGGGTAGAGGGTATAAGCTGAAAGATGGTAAATTTATACTTGACATTAGGAAGAAATTTTTCACTGTGAGAGTGGTGAGACACTGGAACAGGGTGCCCAGGGAAGCTGTGGATGCCCCATCCCTGGAGGTGTTCGAGGCCAGGTTGGATGAGGCTTTGAGCAACCTGGTCTAGTGGAGGGTGTCCCTGCCCATGGCAGGGGGGTTGAAACTTGATGATCTTTAAGGTCCTTTCCAACCCAAACCATTCTATGATTCTATGATTCTGTAACTGTCTGCCCTTATGTCTTAGGTATTAACAGCAATGGAGTCTTCATTAACCCCTGTGGAAACACCAGGAGTATTTTCCCTCAGCATCAAACTCAGATTATCACAGGCTGGAATTCTGACAGAGTGCACATATACACCACAATGACCAGTGAGAGGTAGGACTGGCACTACCATGAAAGTCAGGCTTCAGGAAGGGAGGCTTGGCAAGATCTGCTTCTTGAAAGTGTTTGTGAGTGCTAAAATAGGATTTGTGTCTATAGCCTTCATAGATCCACCTGCTTTACATATGTCAGATCTAACACAGATCTTTGGAGTTTATCCATGCAGGGAAAACCCTGCTAGATCTGTGACATAAAGGTTTTGTTTAGGAAAAATCGTGGCGTGTGATCAGAGATGATGCCACAGCTGTATCTATGCTTAGATGATACATCAAAGTAAAACGTTTGCAACATGCAGACTGATGTAAAACATTAAAAAAAGTCTGAACTAATGAATTCTGCATTTTTTGAGAAGACAGGAAAATGGTAATGTAGCATGAAAAAATTAAAATCTGACTACTCTAAGACAAGGCAGCAAGCAGTTGGAAAGGAGTTAGACAAGAAACAATCTAATGCCTGATAAGACTGTTGGGTAAACATTTAACAATCGCTGGATTTACATGACATGAGTAATTCTGAACATGGTGTTCACAGGCTAGCTCATTGTGTATACCTGGGTGCTTCACATTAGAAGGTTACAAAGGTGAATGCCACAACACTGAGGTCCTTTTTCTTTTTGTATCAAGCGCAAACTGGGGAGTCATTTGTGTGATATGGCCCTGCAAACCTGGAATTTTGCAGTAAAGATATGATCAAAAGAAAGTATTTAACAGGATGCACAAGACTCATTATTGGTTTAATACCCTTGTTATCAAAGGAGAAACATTACAAAAGAATTCAAATCACTGGTGTTTACTGAATGCAAGCATAACACCTGAGGAAAATGCTTTCAGGATAGAGTTATTCTGTCTAACCATGAGCCTATTTGTACAGCATCGTTCTGCTATATGCTGCTTCTATCTCAATTGTGAAGCAAATAAAACCCCAAACTGTGCCCTCTCAGACTTCCCTGGCTCCGTGCCAGTAGTAAAAAATATCTGCTTTGCGTAGAACCTGAAGTAGTATTGGAAATGACATGGAAAACCCAGGAAGGTTTCCAGCTGGTAAGCTGTCTGAAGAGCAAACTGGTGGCACTGTTTTTGTAGCATTAATGCATATCAGTAGACTTCAATTTTAATAAATCTCTGAAAGATTTATGTGATGTAGGGTGGACCTGATGGTATGGAATGGCTCTTTTCTATTGCTGTGGCATAAAGACCTCTTCTCCTTAGGTAACGACAAGGGATTACAAAACATGCAAACTTCTAAAAAGTCAGTCCAAATACTGTTGTGTTTATGTCCCAGACATAATTGCAGTCTGAAGTTATCTATAAGAGATAAATATCTGCATTACTTTTTCCCTCAGTTCTCCTTTTCCTCTTCTCTGTTTGCTCTCTCTTACCAACTGCTGAGAAGACATCCTACATGTTGTCATGTTTAAAGAAACCAAGATCCCTGAGGATACACAGCATTAGGTTTTTTCCTCCATCCACAAATTGTTTTCACAGGTTGATAATTAAGGACATGAATAGACTAAATGAGTTTACTACCTACAGCAGGTTTATACAGAGGTTTAGTGGCCAAAACAGTTTATCTTGTCTGCAATCACATGTAATGAGCAGATTTTCTGTGAAACCAGGCTAAAAATACTCATTAGCTGTTTCACAAGACCATGAGACAGTCTTCCCCACTACCCAAGCAGCTCCACAAGTGCCATAATTTTCCAAATAGAAAGGAAGGCTATGACAACTGTCCTGAATTCGAATACTGTAGTGGGACTTGTATAGGAGAGTTTGCCTTCTATCAGTGTTATGTGTGATAGGATAGGCCTTCCACTGAGGACAGTCATGGTCCATCAAACAGCCTTACCAAACTAGAAAACAGATTCAAACACTACTTCAAGCCCCTGTGCAGACATAATCAGTGTGAGCACATCTTTCATGCACTGTTTCCTCAACCATCCATCAATGACCCTCTCGTCGCAGGTTATGTTGTGAGCATTTCAGACTATCCTCACATTAAGTTCAATAGTCTGTCACTGCTTAAACTAGAGATTATCTCTTCTTCCCCTGTTTCATTAGCACTCATATAGGCCACAACAAAGGCTCCTACACAACGCTATTCTCAATATCTTGTGCAGACTGCTATCTCTCCCCCAGAAGGCATGCAACCAGACTGTTCATACAGCGGGTACCTATACTGCTATGCATCCCTGGCGTAACGGTCCCAAATGTCCAAATGTCTGACAAGAGAAATCTCCCCTCTCCCTATCCCACCAACCACTATAGACCACACCTTCCCCTTGGAACCCCTGTCAATGAAGCGGTATTTTGGGCGCAGGAAAACGCCAGGCCTTTGCTCAGTTTTGAAGTCTCATTGACTTGAATGGGATAACCATAAAATTCCTGAGTCTTATACATAAAAGCTTCGTGGCAATGGTCATCATTCTATAAGACCAAAGACGACAAAAAATAGAAGATTCTTTGAACTTCTTTTGGAAGTAGATAAACACAACACCAAAATATGAAGACAGAGTTGATAAGTATAATACTTTTCAGAAACTTTGACGTAATATCCAGGAGTACTTGCAGATTTTCCAGTCTCCTCAATGTCCAGCTTTGCTGTGCAGAATTTAACCTCATTCCATGACTTATTTTCAATGGCTTATGTATTGTTTATGTTTTTAAGAGCTTCATTCACAAAATAAATGCTGGCAAGATATAGTTCTGCCCACAAAAAAATTTGTGCATATAGTCTTTGGGCTCATATATACCAAAATGAATGGTTTGTGGCATTTGATGGTGGGGTTTTTTGGTTTTGTGTTGTTTGTTTGTTTGGTTGGTTTGTTTTTTTTTCTTTTTTAAAGGATATCCTTTATCTCCTGCATTCCTTTCATGAAGGAAGCTACTAAGGTTTGTTATCTAATCATCTGTTTCTCTAAGATGGCATGCAAAAATGAGATATCGGGAATCTTAAGTCTGTAAGTCTTCAAAATAACCTTAGTAGGAATCTATCAAATTATCTGGGGAAAATACTCCCTTGATTTATAAATCCGCTAAAGAAGCCTGTGATTTTGCTTTTAAGTAGATACAATTTGCAGTTAAAAAGAAAAAAAAAATGTATTCTCCTTTCCATTATGTGTAGCTATTCATTTTATTGTCAGCTGTTTATATACCATTCTGTACAATAAGTTTAGCAATGAAATAAAGTATTGACTAGGTCAAGAAGCTCCATACTCAGATGCAGGCAGGAAAACAGTAATAAAAGCTTGTGAAAATACATCTTCTTGAATAGCAATAGGATGAAAAATTCAAGTACTGTGGGAAAATGAATTCTACCTATACAGGGGTTCTTTTCCTAAAGAATCTAATCATTGTGTCTGGGCACACATGCACATAACAGCAATAGTCTGAAAATGAATTACACTCAAATATCTCCAGAAGAATCTCATTCTAATGACACATTTACTGTTTAACATTCTATCCAGAAAGAAGCTGACTGGAAGTCTTGGCTACTCATTTTCCAGGACTAATTTTGGTTTTTTGTGATAGATACAATCAGAGAAGAACTGCACATCTTGTATAGTGTGTCAGAGGGGTTACTCACAGACTGCAGCAAGTGTGTCACAGCACAAACTGAGTTTCTGTGAGACTGTAGTGAACAGCTCATCACAGTCTGAGTGTGAGGAAGAGCTGCTCACTTTACTGACTGTTGGGTGAAGGGAAAGA